>NC_069130.1:37030987-37125987 GCF_026914265.1 Mya arenaria | reverse complement strand
TTAACATGACATGAATGTCAACATATTGTGGTTTTCTGGTGATAACATTTGCCTTTTGTTTATTATAAATTAAACAAAACTGAATCTGGCATCAATATTGTTATTACTGCCTCAATGTATGCTTTTATTTACACATTTGATAATTGTGTATATAAACGAATAGAATAAAACAAATAATGTATACTTTAACAAAACACATATATATATATGTAAACACCACTTTTCTGATAAATGTGTAACAATGTTTCCAATCTACAGCATGTAAATTAAATTACTAATTTTAAATTGTCTTCATAAAAATAACTTACAATGGGTTTTTAATATGATAATCCATTTGCGCCATACGCGCCACGTTTTGTTGAAATAAGAAAATACAGCTTTGAAGTAATTATCATTTTTTGGAAAAAGGTTTTGTACATGTATGTTTTTTTCAAATGCAATTATCAGTTCATTAATGTGGACATATACAATACTAACTTACCTATAAACATTAATAAATGCATGGCCATATCACCATTGTAAAATTCACTTTCAAAAACATTCACATAAATATATCCATAAATGTATTTAAATGAATAATCATAGAACAACAAATATAAACTACAATAAAACAAAAGAGAAACAGGTTGAGCCATCAAAATACACCAGCAGTTAAGCCACCAAAAATGGAAAGTGGACACAAATGGTCCACCATTATTCATCAATAATGTTTGTACTTGGTAACAAACTAAAAATTTTTGTATCACAGTATATGCACTTAGTCAAAATGCTCACATTTTTATTCATTCAGATATGTACACTTTGTTATAATTACAGCAATTCTACATCTAAAGTTATGAAGATCTTAATATCACTGTCTATCACAGCATGTGCACTGTGTCACAAAAGCTATAACTTTGTATCGCGTACAGCAGATCTAGGTCTGGTTGGAATGGTTGGTATGGTGACGTTTCCACAACAGTACACTCTCCATCATTCTGAGCCTTTGCCACAGCTAGATGGATGCACTGTACCCAGGGCTCAATGTCTTGCTGGCCTTTTGCTTTAAACACATAGTTCTGGTCTGTTGTGAAGATTTCAAACGCATTTGGAATATCACGAATGCCTTTTCGAACAGCTTTCACACTCTGTATTTCTCGCACTGGTAACGTTTCTTTTCTCTATAAAAACAAATTAATTTCATGATATTATAGATGGTATACACAGATTTATTTTTATTAAACTAAGCCTTAACTTACATTGATAGTAAAATTGCTTGCCAACGCACCATACATAGATGAACAAGACCATCGGTATATTTGTAACATTCACATCCTTTTAATTTGTAAAATACATTAAATTGGAGGTGAATATTTTAAGATTAACATTTTTTTTTTCATTCCTTATACAAGAACATGTAAGTTATCACATTGACATTCATAATCAGATATGTACTTGGCACTGCATGTTTGATTAGCACTCTATTTACAGGGATGTCAAACAAGCGAACGTCTGAAAAAAATCCACACGGTATGACCTTGACATTTGACCAAACAATATGGGTTGAAATGCCTCCTTCTCATACGTGGAAAACATTTGTGTTATTATAAGATCTCCTACTGGAATAATTACAGCCAGACCAAGACAAAATGAAGGTATTTTCACCTTAAATAAGACCTTGACACGGAATTTTTGACCAATGACCTTAACTTGTGACATTGGCCTTTGACGAAAAATCTTTGGTCTTGCACTTAACATGCCAGCTTCACATGGTGAACATTTGTGACAAATAACTTAAAAATTATCATATGAATTATCAAGTTGGACTTCCTGATGGGCATACAACCAGACGCACTAACATACACCTGGTTGACCGCCGTTGTGGTAACTATGTCTATCTCACTTCAAGCAGACGCAACACATATAGAGTGGAATAAAATCTCGAGGTGATTTATGTTTCACCATGCCCTTACCTTCAGCTAACACAATCTAATTCCAGTTAGACTTTGAATTCACATAGATATATGTTCTCATTTCAGTTAAATCAAGGTTATGTAAAGTGTTACATATGGAATTACTTAACTGTAGGTCTAATGTGAGTTAAAATGCAGAGAATAGTAAATATTATATCTTTTAAATTATAAACAGCTGAGCCGTGACTGGGCTGCCAGCGGGCAGTAAAATCTGGCAAAATTAAAGTGTACACAAACTATCATGCCTGGATTGCTACCATGCATAAATCCCCAACCACCAATATTGGCATTTATAGTCAAATACCCCCACCACCAATATTTGCACAGACGGTCAAATCCCCCACCACCAATATTTACATAGACAGACAAAATACCCCCCCCCCCACCAATATTTGCAAAGACAGACAAAATTCCCGCACCACCAATATTGGTAACTAGGCAGACAAAATTTCCACCATCACCAAAATTTTGCATAGTCAGACAAAACCCCCCCACCACAAATATTTGCATAGACGGTCAAATCTCTCCACCACCAATATGTGCATAGGTAGATATATACTCCACCACCATTATTTGCTAAGGCGGAAAAAGTTCTCCACCACCCCAATATGTTAACATTTATTGCATAACTTTTACTATATTTAGTTGTTCACATTCCTACTCACAAACAACTTAATAGATTGATTGCCTACAACCTTGACTTTGTTGGTCATTGGAGAAATTGGTGGACTTGTTCTTTGTCCATGGAGGTGTATGGCCATACAACATATCCAATTTTACCCACAATGCCATATTTTGTACAAGGATGGGTCCTATCCGAGGCTATTCCATCTAATTACTTCATATAAGACAATTTACCGTGTCTTACTTATACGTATACCAGGCAGGCAATGGAAGCCTGACTGGCAAATTTTGTGATTTTGCCCAAGTGTAACTACAATCCTTAATAAGTGCATATGGCGTACATTGGCGTACATGTTGAACATGTACGAACTTGTCCTGCCTTACCCACAATGCTGCATTTGGCTGGTAGGGGGATCCTAGCGGAAAGACTGCTGATAAACTTCCTGATAGTGTCCATGTGTTTCTCGCAGAAGTGCTGAACACCATCTCGAAGTTGCTCAGGCTGGAAAAGGAGTTTGCCTAGTGTTAGCTTTTACTGAACTGTAAACAAGAGACCAATGGATGTCTTGTGTTGGCTGTTATTCGTTCATCTAAACAAAGGGCAATAAATGCCATTAACATTTAAGCAAGAGTTATCAATCCTGCTTCTCATTTGCATATTGACTCTTGAAAAATGAGGACTAAGTTGTACCGATGTTTCAATGTATTGAACAGTTTAGAGTAATGGCAATGGTTCAAGTTGTTGCACTACAACAATGAGGACGATGTCAAGACCATCCAAAATACCCTTACTGTTATTATTCAAACAACAGGCAAGATTTGAATGGCAGGATCATTTCATGCAGGAAAGATATTTAAAAAAATGACACTGTAATGTTCAGTATTTGATTAAAGGCCGTTTGATTTAAAAAAAATATTTAAAAATCTTCAATTATATGGACATATTGCTTATAGAATCCATGACACTCATTAAAGGTTTCTAGAAAATTAATATTTAGGGTTACTGGCCTCATTCCTTGAAGTATCCTTAATCCTTTACAACAGGATTAATCTTAGATTAATATTTTACTTTGGGTATAATTTGTGTAATATTTTAATTTGAAGAGTTTCGGACTTTGAAAGAAAAATATCTTTTAGATAATCATGATAAATTGATTTTGTTAATTAAAATCAAAATTAAGTATTAAATTTGGTTTAATGAAATAATCTACTTCAGCTTGTTATGCATAAGAACTTCCTAGATAATTGTGGCTCGTACCGGAAGTCCTGAACTGCTGCCAGGGTGATGTCGGGCTGACTGGCCGGTCACTCAGTGATCTCGAGTTGGCGATACTCGTTCTAAAGTGATTAAAAACATTTGTGGTATGCACATACAGGTTTATAATTGAATAATGCTTTTTAAATGCCAGAAATTTACTTGTATCTTTTTGTATAAAAGTGTTTTCTTTTTGTTTTGTCTTAACTTCACTCTTTTTAGTGAACGCTATCCTTGACAGCGATAATACATTATACTAAAATATAGTTTTTGTTAATAAGTTATTTTCAAAGGCATGTGTCCTCCTTTCGCATACGATAAGAAAGGTACCAACCTTGATGATGGTGTGAGACTAAGCTGACTGGATCTGTTGCTGTGTGGGACTTGTTGTTGTTGCTGCTGCTTCTGTTGTTGCTGTCTCACACCGACGACATTACTGGGGTAGGCTGGGTTGCCAACAGTGATAATGGTCACTGCCCCTTCCGTCTGGCTGGATACGGACCGCATCTCCTTTTGACCCGAGCAAGAGTAGAAATATGTGAGGCTGACAATTAAGGCGCACACTTTAGGTTGATAAAGGGGCACTCTATAAGTTGATAAAGGGGCGCCCTATAGGCTAATAAAGGGGCACCCTTTAAGTTGATAAAGGGGCACTATATATTCACTATACGTTGATAAAGGGGCACTATTTATTCATTAAAGGTAGAAAAGGGGACACACTATAGGTTGATAAAGTGGTACACTATAGTTTGATAAAGGGACACACTATAGGTTGATAAAGGGACACACTATAGGTTAATAAAGGGACACACTATAGGTTAATAAACTGATACACTATAGGTTGATAAAGGGGCACACTTTAGGTTGATAAAGTGGTACACTATAGGTTGATAAAGTGGTACACTATAGGTTGATAAAGGGACACACCATAGGTTAATAAAGTGGTACACTATAGGTTGATAAAGTGGTACACTATAGGTTGATAAAGTGGTACACTATAGGTTAATAAAGTGGTACACTATAGGTTGATAAAGTGGTACGCTATAGGTTGATAAAGGGACACATTATAGGTTGATAAAGTGGTACACTATAGTTTGATAAAGGGACACACTTTAGGTTAATAAAGGGACACACCATAGGTTGATAAAGGGGCACACTCTAGGTTGATAAAGGGGCACACTATAGTTTGATAAAGGGACACACTATAGGTTGATAAAGGGACACACATAAAGGGACACACTATAGGTTGATAAAGGGACACACATAAAGGGACACACTATAGGTTGATAAAGGGACACACATAAAGGGACACACTATAGGTTGATAAAGTGATACACTATAGGTTGATAAAGGGACACACTATAGGTTGATAAAGGAACACACATAAAGGGACACACTATAGTTTGATAAAGGGGCACACTATAGGTTGATAAAGGGGCACACTATATGTTGATAAAGGGGCACACTATAGGTTAATAAAGTGGTACACTTTAAAGTGGCACAGTAAAGCTTTGGACTAAACTATCAGGCTGACTTAATATATCCAATGCACATGTCTTGACTTACACTTTAGACTGTGTGTAATCATAGCCCCAGGTCTGGAAAGCTTTTGACTTAAGTTTTGACTTAAGTTTTGACTTAAGTTTCAAGCTGAATTAATAAAATTCGGTACACATACTACTTTTTACTGTCATCCTTCAGTTGATGGACAAGGATTCGCACACTGCTAGATCCACTCTGGGACAGGCGACTGATCTCCTGCATGTGGTCAGCCAATAGAATGTGGTGCATCAAGCCCAGGGCCTTGATCTCCTGAAAATACATGACGCTTTGTCTGTAAACAATTGGAAATGTATACCTGAGGTTGTAACCACCCCACCAGTTTGTGTATCATCATCTCACATACACAAAAGAATGGTTGTAATTTAAAATGGTCTTATATTTAAATATGGCGTATGCAGTAAATGATGTCATAATGAAGCACCCATACCTTCACATGTATTGAAGGTCATAAAGATAAATTAATATTCTTTTTTATTTTTCTAAAAAATACAAGTTAAATACAAGATAAAAAAGATTCAGATAAGCCCTATATTTTCTTGTTGCAGTTCACATAATGTTATATTTTATAATGAAACAAAGCCAAGCAGTATTTACTTGTGTGTTACCTGCAGGATGACCACAAGGGAGGCCTGGTCAGACAAACCAGACAACAGGCTGACCGGATAACCCATTGTCCTCACGGCGAGTGGCTGAAATAAAATAAGAATATAATTAACTTTATGATGCAGGATTACAATATTTATTGGTATGAAACTTGTAATGACCAACATAATAGCTTTGTTTAAAGTCGAAGTGCAGTGAAAACAAGTTGTTTCCACTCCTTTTAACAATTCTAAATTTAAAATGCTTTTTATGGTAATTAACAGACTACCAATGTGACTGTCATGACTGATTACAACATGATCAACTATTGTATATGTAACACCTAATGAATACATGAAATACAAATGTCGCCTTATGTTCAGCTATTATTGAGACTATAAGTATCTACCATGTGTTTTCGGTACGGATAGAAAAATCCGACCCGATGGCACGCGCGAAAGCCGGCGAAAGCCGGTAACGAGGCTTGCCACGCAGCGTGCCCGAGGGTCGGTTTTCTCTATCCGGACCGGAAAAACATGATTGATATTTTTTCTTGATATATTCAGTTACCATAGTAAACCCAGCATTGAGACAGTGCACCTGCACCCTAAGAACTGCTTCAATTTAACCTGTTGTCATGGTAACCAATACATACCATTAGGACAGTGCCGATTCAGTAAGCATTGCTTGTATTTAAACTGTTGCCATGATAACTTCTAAACCATCCACTGAGACAGTGCTGACACCTTAAGCAATTGTATATAACTGGTTGCCATGGTAGCCATTAAACCCAACAATTGAGACAATGCCAACAACTGAAGCACTACTTTTTTTGCTATCTAACAAGTAGCCATTGGTACAATTAAACCTACCATTGAGACAGAGCTGACACATAAAGCACTGCTTTTATTTGATCTCTTACCATGTAAACTACTAAACCTTCCAATAAGACAGTGAGCCAACTTCTTTAGCACTGCATGTGTTTAACCGGTTGCCATGGTAACTACTAAACCTTCCAATGAGACGGTAAACCGACTGCTTTAGCACTTCCTGTATTTAACTGGTTGCCATGGTAACTACTAAACATTCCAATGAGACAGTGAACCGACTGCTTTAGTACTGCTTGTATTTAACTGTTTGCCATGGTTACTACTAAACGTCCCAATAAGACAGTGAATCGACTGCTTTAGCACTGCTTGTATTTAACTGGTTGCCATGGTAACTACTAAACCTTCCAATGAGACGGTAAACCGACTGCTTTAGCACTTCTTGTATTTAACTGGTTGCCATGGTAACTACTAAACATTCCAATGAGACAGTGAACCGACTGCTTTAGCACTGCTTGTATTTAACTGTTTGCCATGGTTACTACTAAACCTCCCAATAAGACAGTGAATCGACTGCTTTAGCACTGCTTGTATTTAACTGGTTGCCATGGTAACTACTAAACCTTCCAATGAGACAGTGAACTGACTGCTTTAGCACTGCTTGTATTTAACTGTTTACCATGGTAACTACTAAACCTTCCAATGAGACAGTGAACCGACTGCTTTAGCACTGCTTGTTTTTAACTGGTTGCCATGATAACTACTAAACCTTCCAATAAGACAGTGAATCGACTGCTTTAGCACTGCTTGTATTCAACTGGTTGCCATGGTAACTACTAAAACCTTCCAATGAGACTGCGCACCGACTGCTTAGCACTGCTTGTATTTTTAACTGGTTGCCATGGTAACTACTAAACCTTCCAATGAGACAGTGCATCGACTGCTTTAGCACTGCTAGTTTTCAACTGGTTGCCATGGTAACTACTAAATCTATCAATGATACATGGACGATACTTTCTTAACCACGGGTATATCATTCTGGTTGTCATGGTTGCCACTTATCCAACCAATGAGTAAATATAGACATCTTCTAAACCACTGGTTTATGTTAATTGACTTGGCTACCATGGTAACACCTACCAATGAGACAGTGCCTACAGCCCCAACGATCTGCACAATTTGATGTATGGACACTGGCTGCTGTTCAGCGAGCAGTTTCAGTGCGGTAACATGGTCGATGAACACAGAGGGGTTTGCAGTTACCATGTCAACAAACATGGCGAGAATGAGAGGCACGAGTGTGCTCACCGTCAGGTAGTTACAGAACGGTGCAACGTGGCCCTCCAGCACCTAGAAATGAATGGATGGGATGTATGCTGTAAATAATGGTCTCTTTGAACGATGGAGCAACTAAAAGTATCTCAATATCATCAGTTATGTTTCAAAATATATGAAAACATATCTCATTAGCATAATCTACCGGAACTCGAGCCCCTCCCCAGCCCAGCATTAATCCTGTCTCCGACCCAAAATCTGTATTAGTATTACCCGCAACCCCTCCAATATCTCCATTGAACCTAGGGTTTCGATTTGGTTCCAAATGAAACCAACATGCTTCCCGAAACCTGAATTTGCGACGTCAAAATCCCATATGATGTAGAAAAACAACAAATTCCGGACAAACCGATAATCTGTCACCATGACGTCGACATTTGACTTACTAACCCATTAATCAGTACGGTCATCTTGTATCAATGACCAATGAATATACGAAGTTTTAAAAATATACACCTAATAGTTCAAAACGATTATTAATCGGGAACAAAGGTGGGACGCCGATTCCGGACAAAGTAATTCATTTGTTTTTGCTCTGCTTTGCAGACGATAGCAAAATTGTACGTAAGCGCTTTAATCTCTTATTACATTTACCAAATCCCGTCTCGCCCAACCCTCTCTCCCATCTCCCATTCCCTCTCACCTTAGGTTTAGATTTCCTGTCTTGCCCAACCCTAACTCCCATATCCCATTCCCTCTCACCTTAGGTTTAGATTTCCCGTCTCGCCCAACCCTAACTCCAATCTCCCATTCCCTCTCACCTTAGGTTTAGATTTCCCGTCTCGCCCAACCCTAACGCCCATCTCCCATTCCCTCTCACCTTAGGTTTAGATTTCCCGTCTCGCCCAACCCTAACCCCCATCTCTCATTCCCTCTCACCTTTGGTTTAGATTTTGCGATCATTCCGAACACCTGGAGAAGACTGACGTGTTCGGTTACGCCACATGACTCCATGACCGCTACCAGCTCCGACACGTGTCGCGGGACGGGCTACGAGTTCTGTGTGACAATCTTGGGCAGCATCCGCGCCAGGGCGTACTTGCCTTAAAGTAAAAAGGGTGGTTGATTGAGTAAATGTATGATGTGTTGTAACAACCATAAGGTTCCTATCCTTGATACGGGGTACACAAAAAGTAGTTTATACCGTACCCGAACAAGTGGTGTATCGCAAGCACTAGCGGATCTAAGGTGCGCACCACCCTACACCGCCCTATGATCGTCAACGGAACAGAACAAAACACGCCCAAAATGCACCAATTCGGACTTTGAAATGTTTTATAGTTCATGGGAGAGTACCCCAAAACCTCCCTGTCAACACCTTAAAACGAACAAATTTTGGTTCTGATAGAGGAGTGCAAGTCAAAAGGTTACGCCACTGAATAACGCCCCCTCTCACATCAGATCGTTGATACTACCCCTGTACAAAGCAAGCCACTGAACGAACTAATTTCAAATATTTTGTTTGATGCAAATATCATCATTATCATCAACACCAACATCAACAGTTTCATCAGCATCATCGATCCTTTAGTCTAATGGAATCATTGTTTGTGCCTATGTTTTAATTGTGTTTGTTTCGAATCGTATGTCAATCTTATATTATTTAAAATCATGAGCTTAAAGTGTACGCTTTTAATTTCCAAAATAGATACAACCCTTGGGCCATAGGACTGAAGCATCTTAAAGTGTACATTTTCGATTTAACGATTTCCTTAAATGTTTTATGTCAATGGTAGAAAGTTATGTTAGTAATAGCTCAGTACGTAAGACACTGGACTTCAATTTTGGCGACGCGGGTTCGAACCCAGTTTCCGACACAATCTGTGACACAGTCCCTTTAAATGTTGTGTTTGTATTCCAGCCGTCCTAACGCACCTTGAGAATAAAATTGATTCTTTGTTAAAGCTACGGATTGAATCAGTGTCAGGTCACATCTGCTAGTGTGCCACAACCAGCAGAGACGACTTTTCGCTTGTTCATGATGTTTTTTGTGTAGTCATGTGATATTTTTGCGCGAAAGTGAAACCACCAAGGCGTTAGTTTCATTAAAGGAGTGTCGGGCGATGGTAAATAGTCACGGCTTTGTGAATATTTAAAAAAAACAAATACAAATGGATTGATTGTACACAAATGGAAAAAGCACCTGAATATGAAGGTTTATAATACGTTTCGTTAAAAGAAAATGGTGATGTAAACGTTTGTAGAATTAGGTATGTTTACATAGTATATAATATTACAGGGATGACCTCGTTGAGATTTTTATTCATAAGGATCATCAAAAGATTGCTCATTTTATACCCGAATTTGCTAAATTGGTAGTATATTATAAAGCACATTTTAAAGAAAAAAACGTTAATGAGATTTTTGTTTGAATATTGTCACATAATATATGCACTGAATAGATGTAAATACAATATTTTTCCAATGGGGTTCATTACGTAAGCTTCAACTGCCTCTTGACAACGGTACCCTTAACTGTCAATCACAGTAACGTCACGCATGCGCAGACGTCAGATCGATATATGAAGAAGAGACCACTTTCCCAAATCATTTAGATTGACAAAATTCTCTCCATGAAAATAAATGTTTATGTTCACTATCAAATATGCTCTACATGATAAGGAGCTACAGTAAATGGAGTAAATCCTCGTAAAGATTGAGTTTCATGGTTCCGTGAGTTTCACTTCTTTCAGACAAGACTTGAGGGAAACGGTAGGCAAGAGTTAATATTGGTAACACCAAGTGGAAGATGTTTCGAAGTCATGCGAGGAATTATAATAAAGTGAAACCGATATATCTCGCATTTAATTTAATGCCAAGTTCACCTCAGATGTCAATGATCACTCATTTTGAGATTGTTTTATTTTTTGAATGTCCAATCATGATTGGCGTTATTTCTAATATGCTAAACTCGTTGACGGTAATATTTTTTAATGAAATTTAAATATTTAGTATGTAAGTTTATAGAATAAGTATCAACGACCCTTGCAAACGTTGAATTCATAATGCAGTTCTCTCCCTTCCGTCTTCATAACTGACTTGAAGGTGTAGAATGATGACGAAAAAATAAACGATGTATCGAAACCTGTCCTAGGTAGTACACCTGTAACTGATACGATAAATAATTAGGAAACATCGAAAAAAGAATCGTGACAGTGTAAATTGTCTTTCACGGAAGCCCAATTTGCAATGTCGTGAAGAACAGACGGGTCTCAAACACATGTAACATGTTTGCTTATGAATTTAATGAATGTTTTTTCTTGTTTATTCTCTTTGTATTTTAATTTAGGTCGGCTACAAATAACTAACCCAAAACTTTAATTGTAACGTTTGCACAAGGTAGGGGCCGTGACCGGTGAGATAATTCTCCATGTAATCATAAATGCGTTGCATCCCTTTTCATACGGACCAAAATCGCGAATATAATAAAAAGTGAAATCAAACAGTCTTTAATCTCTCATACCATAATATATGGACAATGATGTATTTACATTATATACAATATAAATGACATGGCGGCAGTCGCATTTAAAATTTAGAATGTTTTACACAACATGGTCATCGGAGTGCCATGTGTTTGACTTGGATTTTTAGTTACTACTACATTTATAATTGATTGTATGTAAACTTATATCTTACAAAATGCCTCTTTTGAAATTGAGAACTATATTTTTTAATTCTTAAATGAGCAGTCATATTGACCCTAACGCGTTTCCTCATACACATCCACATATGCCTTTAAGTAAATCGTAATACATATAAGCTATACATTTAGTTCATACTGTCAAGAACAATAAAATAAAGAATTAATACAGATATACAAATTTTCTGCAATATACATATATCAGTAACACTACAACTAACTCAGTATTTCCAACAATCGAACGGCCTTATCTTTCAAAAATAGGAGTTACAAATCAATTCAAATTTGTCTGCGTTAGCTTTTGCTATCTTCTGTTTTTCTAAAGTATATGTATCGGGTTGTCTACAGAAGTATGGATTGAGGAACTGTGCTACATCCAAACAATAGTGAAATTCGCCACCTACTTTATTATTACATTATTCATTCGGTGGTAATCCAGGCTATTTGCCAATTTCAAAAGGCATCTTGTGATTTCTTGTTCTACATTAAGTAAATGAAAATAATATCAAGTTTGGCATTTTATTTACATGTTTTTCAATTTTTAAATTCTATAATAATACTGTTACTTGCATTTTTGTACATTCGACCACGGACCTATACCATGATTCGATAAACAATCATTTTAAAAAAGCTATTTTACCTTACGAATTTTTAGTGAGGGAAATGTGTGATGCGGAATAAAATGGCATTGTTTGAAAAGATATTGGTGTTTTGGGGGGATATTTTCACCTGTTCAGTAAGTTTTATCACTTTTCTCGCAATATAAATACGCCTTCCCAGAGGCCACACGTGTAAGCTTCTATCAGTTTTTAGACTGTCGGCTTGCAGCCGACAGTCTTTAGAGAGCGGTATTTCAAAAACGCGACTAGTCGCCTGACATGACATATTGAACATGAATACACATCAACTGCGTAGCAACAGAACTACTTACGTGAATGCGGGGCGTCAAGTACTTGCTTTTGTGTATTTATCGCGTTATTGGATTTTTCATGATAAAACATCAGGGGCGTAACTAGGCGTACTCCTGTACGCCCGTGCATACAATTCGATTCCGATTTTAAAAAAAAATGAGAAAGGCTTAAACTTCGAAAACAGGCATAAAAACCAGAGGCTTAGGGGGTATAGGCACATAAATACTGACTCTGACTGTGGTTTGTCAGAACTGTTTTCGAATTTATGACTTCGAAGTCAGTTTTCGGAAGAGTGATAACAAAACGTGTCCGCTTTTTTTAAATTTTAACTATTTCTTCAATGATGTCACGCTTGTGACGTCATCAACCAGTATATAAGTACACCGAGGTTATTCCGAGTAATCAGCCATTTCAAAATGGCATCCTCGTGTGTTTATCCGCCGTATCCGGATGTTTTTGCTAGCAGTATTCAGCTTTTGACTGATGCTCAGAAGTTTGAGCTATTGTCCACTCCATGGGACGAGGCACATTGTTGCTCTTTCCCATCAAGGTATATCTGTTAAATAATTGCTCGACACTGTACCTCGATGTACAACTATTTCATATTTCGGATATGTATACTAAGCAACTAAAGTTAGGCACCGATATATCATTCATTTATTGCCTTCTGTACCGAGAATTGTATGTTTTGTTATGAAGATATTTTCCCATTCTAGGGGATTGTACACAAGCATTAGTTTTGTAACGGGTTCTACCAATTCACTATGACGAAAGTAAATGATTCATTGGGAAGTGTGTTTATTATGAAATTAAATATGGAATAGTTTTCTTTAAGTAGCTTGTTTGGAATAAAGTATATCATTAAAATGTTTTATAATTAGCAACCTATAGGCTTGTTATAAAGTTGTTTTGCTTTGTCTTTTGGTTGATTTTATAACCAAATTAAACTATGCTACTTGTGTTAATATTCATATTTTATAAACCGTAGTTGGATTTGTTTTCTTTCTATTTAAAGACTGACTGAATCAGTTTCATTAAGTTATCTGTCCTCTAACGGTAACTTCACCCTTTTTACATTCTTGAACTCTGTCAAGGTAGTGTGTGGTTTCCCTGTGGGCCACTCACATTTTTCATATATAGGTTTTTCAATTTAAAATTTGATTATTGTAACTGAGATGTGAAAGTTCTTTGATTTTTGATAATTAACATGAATTACTTGTTTAGTTTTTTTTCTGTGTTTCTCAATATTTGACACTCGATAGAATTGTTTTAACCTTACGACATAAAGTTGCATTATGGCTTGCCTGAGCAGCTAGGTGTAGCTAGGACATTTGTTAGTTTCCTAGTTGTTTTTGTTTTACTGTGTTATCTCCATTTGAATATAATTAATGAACTTAAATTCTTGAATAGATTGTACAAAAAAATGAAAACATCTCGGTTGTTTTTCATGCCCAACCTCCCTGCCTTTGCCCTGTGTCGAACCTGAGGGTTTTTGTAATCGCCCGTGCGGCTTACCACCACTCGTTGAGGTTCGGTTACAGTTTAAAAAAAAACACATGCAGTACAGTACCATGATATGGTATACGATTTTGTAAATAGCAGGCAACATTGTACCAGTGTGATTATTAATCGCAGAGTAGCAAATACTTTTGAAACGTCGTCATAACATGGTAAAGCAAAAGCTTTCAATACTGTCAAAATTATACGATAAACAATTATTTTGAGTTTATTTTTATAATTTTCAAAACAAATAATGTAAGAGCAAATACATTATAATTTTATCTTATTTACAGATTCAGCGGAGGAAAACTTCGGAAGGCCCAAGGTGTCTGGTTCAGGACCCATTCATGGCTGAGGTATTCTATCAGCAAAGATGGCGTTTATTGCGCCCCGTGCTTCCTTTTCGGTGACCAGGTGGCCCGTAGTAAATATTTGACTAGGGAACCTTTTACAGACTGGTGTAATTTTTCAAAGATTGTAGAAAGACATAGCAAATCCCAATGTCATATTGACCAATTAATTGCTGCGGAGAACTACTTGTCCGTGTTGAAAGGGCAGAAAAAAGACATTGAGTGCACAATATCATCTCAATTTAACGGCATGGTTGAAAAGAATCGTCAGATTTTAGTGTCTATTGTTGAAACAATTATTCTTTGTGGTCAGCAAAACATTGCGCTAAGGGGTCATGATGAGTCATCAAGCAATTTCCAAGCGCTGTTGCATTTCCAGGCAAAACATAATAAGCTTCTCAATGATCATTTGGTAAATGGTGACCCTAGAACCCGGTATACATCGCCCAAGATTCAGAATGATCTGATAGGTATTTGTGGCCAACTTATAAGTGGCGATATCGTTTCGAGGTGTAACGACGCTGGCGTATTTGGTTTCATGGCGGATGAGGCAACGGACGCTGCCACTATGGAGCAGATGGCCCTATGTGTGCGCTTTGTAGATTTAGAGAGTGACGAGATACACGAGGAGTTCCTCGGGTTCTCCCAATGCGAGTCTACCACTGGAGAGGCATTAGCTAATGCATTCATTGAAAACCTCACTAAATTAGGTATGCAAAACTATTGAAAGTATTTCATGGTTCTGTAACACATAAATTATGTAGTCGCATAAATGATCTTTAGATAATCGTCGGATTTAGATTAATTATACAAGTGAAAATTCCATACAGAATAAAAATACACCCTTTAGAAAACCTTTTCCTTTTTGTGTTGTATGCAATTTTCATGTGTCGTACACTTTTTATCTTATGTAATGTCGTGTAAGGGTCTTTGCTAAAAGATTAAAATAGCAAAAAAAACAATAAAACTTACCTACTGTTTAAAAAACGTTCTACAATGCTTATCATAACTCGTTTTAAGGTGTCAAAACGGATCAAATGCGTGGCCAGGGGTACGACGGTGCCAGCAATATGTCGGGCATACATCGTGGAGTGCAGGCGAGGATTCGATCCCTCATACCAGAGGCGATATACACCCATTGCAAAGCGCATTGTTTGAACCTCGCCATCATCCATGCATCCAAAGAGGTTTATGCCAGAAACCTTATGAGTACGGTGCAACAGGTGGCATTCGCCTTTAATTATTCCGCAAAACGCTTACTTCAATTCCAAGAAACGCTTGCAGGAGATGATGTCAGCAGGGAAGGCATGGCGGAGCGAACGCGACTCCCATCACTTTGTGAGACTCGCTGGTCAGCACGTGCGGACGCTTTGCACACATTTCTTGTATCATACAGGTATAAAACAATCTTGATTATACAGTCAAAAATGAAATCATTGCGTAAATATTGTTTTATTGTTATCCAAACACCATACTGGCATGGACATACTTTTTTGTATCCTGTAGGACCGTGGTAACGACACTCGACCGACTTGCCGATAAAGGGGATACGAAGGCTGCGGTACATAAATTGTCAGTTACGAATTTCGAATTTATTGTGACCCTGGTGGCGATTGAACATCTTTTGTCAGCCCTAGTTCCACTGTCTAACATGCTACAGGCGAAGGACTGTGACTTGCTTCATGCAGCTAACGACACACGGGTCGTTATGGTTCTTCTTCAGGTATATTTTATTTTCCATTTGTAATGATAAATGTTAACTATTCAGCACACACGTGTAAGCATGTACATAATAATTCGTTATAATATCCGCAGCGCCTTACGACTCCTAATTCTTTCAGGCGGAGAGAAATGACGATGAAGTCTGGAACAGCCTGTTTCAGAAAGCGGTGGACATTGCTGGTGACGTTGAAGTCATACCCGCCGCTCCCAGACGTTATGGTCGTCAACAAAATCGACCGAACGCCCCAGGCAATACGTCCGAATTTTGGAAGAGAAACATGTATTTGCCTTTCGTCGACCACTTGCTGGTAGAATGAGAAACACGCTTGATGCAACGCCATGGTCGGTTCTGTGCCCAAAAGCTTCTTCCATTGAAGGTATCTTTTAACATACATATACATCCTTGGATTTGTTTGCTAAATCAGGTATATGATTTATTGTAAACTGATTTATTTAATGAATAAAAAATCTATGTCGCAACATTTGCGTTCTTTTGTAGATTCAGAATGACGGTCTTCCCCGGGAGAGTATCAATGACGTGTACCAAGCCTTCCAAGCATGCCTAGATGTGGATGAAACCATTTTTGTCCGCGAGTGTGAGCGGTGGCGTATGTGGTGGACGGACGCGACGTTGGCGGTTAACCGTCCAGCTGCCCCGGCGTCTCTAGCGGAATCAATTACGCTTGCAAGCAAAGCCCTTTATCCAAGCATACGACACTGTCTCGCCCTTTTAATGGTCATGCCGGTGTCTACGGCAACAGCCGAACGGTCGTTTTCGGTAATGAGAAGGGTCAAGACATACCTAAGAAGTACGATGGGTACTGAGCGCCTGTCAGGTCTTGGTCTCATGAATGTATACAGAGACAGAGAAATCAGTGCCGAACGCGTTGTCGACAAGTTTGCTAACCAGCAAAACAGACGCCTTGCCATTGTGTTCAAGGTTTAAATCTTAATGTCGCTTGAGAAAGACACAATAGGGAAATTTATGAGATCAATTATGTTTAATAATATGTACTGCGTATCAGAGAAACAGTACATTTAATCAATCTGTTTTGATTTTTTCTACCCAAATATGTCGTTAATATAGCCCCTGGATAGTCACGAAATGCCAGTAAATCGCTTCCTTTTCCAAAAAAATTTCCGGGGGGGGGGCATGCCCCCGGACCCCCCTATTATGGGAGTACACTTCAAAATGACCCAGTTACGCCCCTGAACATTATATGTTATTCTCTTAGTATAGTTTTACTTGCAATTTGGTGAGTTTTATTGAACAAAATAATGTAAATATAGCATTTACATACGAAGTCATTTTTACCTACAATCAATTGTAAAATGTATTAAGCTACGCCACACGTTTGCACCCCGTGTGACGTCACACATATCCCGGCATTCAAGACTTGATCCGGCAAAGAACAAATTTTATGAATGAAAGTGGGTACCGAATGAAAGCTATTAAGAAATAAATCATACGCGGTTATGTAATATTTTCTTAAATAGCTTTTATGTTTCAAATGAGTTTTTTCAGCAGCAATCGAACTATTGTGTTTGTTTGAGTAAGTTATTCGGAGTATAACTATCACAATGTGCTAGACGTTATGCCTATTGTTATTCCGTAGTATAGGGTGTAGTTTTTAAAGTCATACAATATGGCAGCGATTATGGCTAACGCCAAGTCAGCAGCAAATAGCTAGCAGCCAATAAGTGTTTGCTTTGACTTACGGAAATAGATACGACGAAATAAAGAAAATTGAAAAATACATAAAGCAGCCAATAAGGAATTTAATCATAACCGTAATAAATTTTGCACTGAAAATTCTTGAAAAGCACCAGATTGTGGAAGTAAAAGGAAACATAAAACACATTTATTGGTGAACGCTGGATACGAATTGGACGTAATTAAGTTTAATGCAATAAACAAAATGATAAAAGAATATCGATTAAAGAAGTAATAAGACCACAAGTCTGGTTTGATATCAATAACATCGATCCCTGTATAAATGTATTTGTAACCACTAAACGAGGACTGGACATTCTGTATGATGCAATAAATGTAATGTTAAATGAATATTAATGAAAAATTAAATAAACATACAATCATGATCAATCTCTGTTTTGACGTACAGGTCACCACAGCCTAACCAATTGAAACCAAACATCACGGAACTTGGGTGGCTGTTACGACCAGAAGGAGGCGATGTGACGCCCCAAGACCGGGTACTGGCATGTAGGGGACATCCAGGGCTATCACCTAGCACCGCCCAATAACTTCCATCTTGGGGTGAGCTTGACCAAAATTGACCCCCAACGTCCAGGACCCCCTATTTGGGTACAACAAGCACATGAACCTACTGTGTATGGCTGTTACGAACAGAAGGAGGCGATGTGACGCCATAAGACCGGGTACTGGCATGTAGGGGACATCCAGGGCTAGTTTAATCATATTTTATTGCTCTTTTGTAAATAATTATTTTGCATACAATTTACATGTACATTTACAATCAAATAAAACAAAAAGAACAAATGGGTTGGGCTACAAGTTATTACAACATTAGTTTCAGCCCTTCCCAGGCGTCAATATAGCGTCAATGTCGTTTAAATCTATGATTAAACGTAAATAGACAATAGAGATAACGTTAATTACTTTAGAAAAAAGAAGAAAAGAATTGGTTGCCACCAAAAGAAAATACAATGTAATAACATCCCAGACCGTTTATATCGTGATTGAGGGTGATATCAAAAGAAACGTTTCGTTAATTTTATGTACTTTAGAACTTCAATAAAAAGCACACTATTTTCATCGACTGTGTTATCTTCTATCCCAAATAATAATTTAGATGTACTTAAAGGATGAAATATTCGAGTATTTCGAAAATATAACACACGTTCTTCGCCGTATCTACTACATTTAAAGAAATAATGTTCTGCATCTTCTGTGCCTTGTCCACAGTCACAAATAGGAGTATCACGAAGAAAGTTTATGTGGAGATGTGCATTAAGGTTGCTACAAGCATTTCGGATTCTTGTATGGTGTATATTTGAAATTCTGTCCCCGACAAGATAATATTTCGGAACAACTGTGCCTTTGTAAGTATATTTTAAACATCCAGGGCTATCACCTAGCATCGCCCAATATCTTCCGTCTTTGGGTGAGCTTGACCAAAATAGACCCCCAACGTCCAGGACCCCCTATTTGGGTAAAACAAGCACATGGACCTATTTTGGGTGGCTGTTACGAACAGAAGGAGGCGATGTGACGCCCCAAGACCGGGTACTGGCATGTAGGGGACATCCAGGGCTATCACCTAGCGCCGCCCAATAACTTCCGTCTTTGGGTGAGCTTGACCAAAATTGACCCCCAACGTCCAGGACCCCCTATTTGGATAAAACAAACACATGGACCTATTTTGGGTGGCTGTTACGAACAGAAGGAGGCGATGTGACGCCCCAAGACCGGGTACTGGCATGTAGGGGACATCCAGGGCTATCACCTAGCACCGCCCAATAACTTCCGTCTTGAGGTGAGCTTGACCAAAATTGACCCCCAACGTCCAGGACCTCCTATTTGGGTAAAACAAGCACATGGACCTACTTTGGGTGGCTGTTACGACCAGAAAGAGGCGATGTGACGCCCCAAGACCGGGTACTGACATGTAGGGGATATCCAGGGCTATCACCTAGCACGGCCCAATAACTTCCGTTTTGGGGTGAGCTTGTCCAAAATTGACCCCCAACGTCCAGGACCCCCTATTTGGGTAAAACAAGCACATGGACCTACTTTGGGTGGCTGTTACGACCAGAAGGAGGCGATGTGACGCCCCAAGACCGGGTACTGGCATGTAGGGGACATCCTAGGCTATCACCTAGCACCGCCCAATAACTTCCATCTTGGGGTGAGCTTGACCAAAATTGACCCCAACGTCCAGGACCCCCTATTTGGGTATAACAAGCACATGGACCTACTTTGGGTGGCTGTTACGACCAGAAGGAGGCGATGTGACGCCATAAGACCGGGGACTGGCATGTAGGGGACATACAGGGCTATCACCTTGGGGTGAGCTTGACCAAAATTGACCCCCCAACGTCCAGGACCCCCTATTTGGGTAAAACAAGCACATGGACCTACTTTGGGTGGCTGTTACGACCAGAAGGTGGCAATGTGATAGCTGGAGCTTATTTTTGAGTAGTCGAAGCATTGACACGTACATGTTAAACAATGATTGGTAATGCCACTTTCCAAGGTTGGTAGGCATTTGGAATTTCTTCAATCACACCTGCTATATTGCTTGAACATACACTATGCAAATCCCGTGACTAAGGACAAAAAATATAATATTTTTTCGATAAAGGAAATTATTTGTAAATTATGTATTTCTATCTATAGTTAAACTAAATCCTTTGGCTAATTGCAAGTTGGTCAAAACTACCAAATGAAGGGGGAAGAAAACGCATTTAAAAAGTGTATGTCGCTGAATTCCAGCTTTATGCAGATATTAGGGATGCAAACGAATATTCGATGGGTTTTTTTTTTTGGTATTTGAATTTCAAAATCGGTATTCGAATATTCGATGGGTTTTTTTTGTTTAATAAATATAGTAATAAATATTTGGCCTACAACTCTGTTGTTGTTTTTAAGATTCGGATGTCTTGTTTTTACAACGATTGGTCCATAATGCCAGAGGTTTGAATATGATGACAATACACTTAACACGCGTCATATCGTCGGGTCCAATAAAAAGGGTCGCAGGTTCGATCCCCCGTCGCACCACTAAAATAACTAATCGTCTTCCGGGAGGTACGTTAAATGGGGGGTCCCGTGTGACAGTGCTATACACTGGTGCAAGATAAAGAACCAGGGTAGCTCTAACCAGGGTTACATTCTGTCTGTGCACTATGCTCCAAAAACCTAAAATGACTAACAAACTTAACGGAGCACTCGCCGAATGGGCAAGGCCCGAGTGCGAGTATAAATCAGCTTACACACACACACCATCACCAGCTGAAAGACACGTGACACAAAAAAAACACAATTATTTCCGATAAATTAATTAAAATTTCTAAAATAAACTAGCTCCCAAGTTTTTTTGTTTTTTTTAATTAGAGGTCAATCCCAGAACGAGGATGCTCGTCGTACGGAAAGACCCTCGATTGGCGCATAACGCCAATTGACCAGAAATCCATCTTAGTTCCCGTATTTTTTAAACATGAAGGCAGGGGAATATAAATTAAATTTTTTTTGTGTTTTTCTTTCTTCATAAAGTATTACTTTTTATCTTTCTGAAATGAGGAATTTCAGAGGCTCAATTGCGTAAAATGCATGGAAACCAGTTAAATAATACTGCTGACAAAAAATTAGATCGCAGATTTTGATATTTAAGCTCCAAACTTAATGTTTAATGCATTTTTCTTAACCGTTAGTAACGGTTAAAGCCATAAAACATTTATTTTCGAACGGAAATCTGAAATTCTACGTTCCGATCTTTTGTCAGCAATCTTTTATCATTGGTTTGCAGAAATTAACGCATTAATTTGCTTTTTCGTAGACAAAAAATAAAAAAAAAGTTGTAAAAACGGTTTATCTGTGAGAGTGCAGCTTTAAAGATCAAAATGTAGCACACGGGGAATGACGTCGGAGGGCGCACATGCATCTCTTGGTTTAGCAGTTATGTTGACTCCTACATTCAAGATACTTATAAATAGAAATCACACTTAACAATTTAATTTCATGTTTATAAAAACATCGTAAACAATAAATAACTTTGCAGCTCAGTGTTTATTTATTTCAGCATGCTTATTAATTATAATTGTATGACCATGTATTTGCGATTTTCAAATGTTCGGTATTTGTGCCCTCAAAAGCATAAATTTAAGGGTGATTTACTGCCTATAAAATGAACGATTTTCGACATAAAATTGATGAGATCGTGAATCCGTTGTTTGACAGATGGTGTCACATTCACCAAAGATGTTTTATACGCAATTACAAAATACAACAAAAATTCTCAGTAGTATAAAAATTGGAGTTTCGCGGCCATTTTGTTTGGTGGTGCGGTGGTTCTGTCGGTGGTTCCATTGTTTGCGCATGCGCAAGTTTGAAATTGACTTTCGCGGCCATTTTGTTTGGTGGTGCGGTGGTTCTGTTGGTGGTTCCATTGTTTACGCATGCGCAAGTTTGAAATTGACTTTCGCGGCCATCTTTGGCGATTTCGCGCGTTAGCGGTCATATTTGGCGATTTCCCGCTTTTAGCGGTTATGTTTAACCATTGTTTAAAATCCAAGACAAAGGGTCATTGTTTAACTGGGTCTCCATTGATTTTCAGTATTAATCTTTTTGCGATTGAAGTTGGCAGCCATTGTTTTACCGGCTAATATGAGTTATAATTTGACACCATATAACTCAAACAGGAGAATGTTTGATTCCTTTTGGGATGAGAATGGTAATATGTTACCCTGGAACGATAGTGAAGCTCGTTGTATATATTTGTGGGTTAAGGAGAGTCATCAGAAAATGGTAACTCTTTTAAGACAAACTAACAATTTTCAAACCATAGTTGATCAGTACAATAGCCATCAAGAGATTGAAGAATATCCGGATAGATGTAAATTCATTCCCTTTTTAACCGCATATACAGGACTTAAAGACGAGCCCATAGTACGAGAATAATCAACGTCCAAGACATTTTTTTTTTTGGATTGTCAATAGTGGTATATAACAAACCGAACAAATTGGATATTGTAAGTCTGTGCTTTAACAGTTGTCTAAAGTGTTTAAAAAATACAAAAAATGGCTCAAGCTCAGATACGTTTTTCTAACGAGTTGCAGACATATTTGAGAGGTTTTGGTTTTGAAAATGTCTCTTGGTCACCAATAAGAAGGGAAATTACATGCACACTTGGTGACAAATTTGTCATAGTTGTGAAAGAGAGACAGCGACGCATTAAAATAACATTTAAAAAGGGTCACCAAAGTTTTCAATTACCATTTGATATTTTTGAAACTCTCTGTGATATGAAGGAAAGTGTTCAGTTATTGGCTTCATTCTTACACGGACAGTCGAAATGAGAACTTCAAAACTATTAGAGTTTAAATATAGTTCTCCAAGCATGCTATTCTTTCAAGACAGACTTAAAACGTTCGACATGTGGCCACCTCAAATAGAACCAAACAAGTTCCAATTATCTTCAGCAGTATTCTATTATACTGGCAGAAATGACACAGTAGAGTGTTTTTCTTGCGGTTTGCGATTACATCAGTGGCAGAAAGGAGACGAGTCGTTGTTAGAACATAAAACACATTCTCCAAGTTGTTTATTTTTTAACATAATTGGACATCATAAAAACGACATTTCATGGCAGCATAAGGACACCCGATCTTCGTCCTCCAATGACTCATCCCGAGCACCATGGACGTGGACCGAACCTCTGGCGGGTTTTCAATATGGCGATATCCCCGGATGATCTGAAAATTCAAATTTGAATTTTTCCGTTACCATATGTAACTATAAAAGACATACAACACAGCACAAACATTCAGTGTTTCATCGACATTTGGTGTGATCATATCGCAGCGGAAAAACTTAACATGGATTGCAGTGAACTATCTCAAGATATTTATGAAAATGAACATTGTGACTCCAAAACGAATGTTATGGACATTACAGAGATTTATACTCCAGTTTCTACAAGTGTCGCGCTAATGAATTCATACTTTGACTTTGTATATGCGAAGGCACTGTGTGAGGTTATGGGTATGGTGACTAGACAACTTTGCTATGGTTGCCAGATTGATCTCCCATCTCAAAAAGATCACGATTGTATCATGGATACAGACCCTGATGATGATGAGTATAAAATAGAACGTTACTTTAGTGACATGCTAAACGCAGTTAATGAAAAAAATATACTACAAAGTTGGGAAGAAATTGTGCGCATTTCAAACATTTCCTCTGAAATGATTGATTTACACAAACATTTGCTAGAGAGCAATGACTATCTGCAGATAATGAAAACCGAGCGGTGGTGTGAAAAAATGAAAAGAATGGTGTTGACAATCAATCGCATTGAAGATCGACTGTTTCGTCCATCACGTTGAGCAAAAGAATATTTACAACACAACAAAATGGACATATTATGCAATGTTGTATGTGTTTTACTGCATTTTTCTTCAAAAAAAAGAATTCATGAGAAATTAAGAACTCTGGCATTGTGTGGCGTAAAATGATTTGTTATATTTATTACTTCACGAATTTCCTTTTTGCATGTTTCAAATAAATATTTAATTCACTTTATGTACATGTATGTCATTGTATGTATATGCTTGTATGATCATATGCTGACTTATTTTATACATGTTTAGTTTCAAATAAATGTATTTATATCTATACATGTTTTCATTTCCTTGCTTTAGTTTAATTAACAACCCATGTGTCCTATAATATAAACTACTAACAACGATGATCATGTTTAATCATGGATAAAACGCAGAAGGAACATATCCTATCACAATATTATTTCGATTCTAAAAACGCAGGCAGGTTTTTGGGTGCAAAAAAGTTACACAGGATATTAAACCAAAACTATCCAAGAGTATTTACTACTTATTCCATACAGAAATGGCTCAACAATCAAGATTCGTATGCCATTCAACGTCAGGCGAGACATACATATAAAAGACCACGTGTTGAAGTGGCGGGAATGAACGATATGGATTTAATGGCAGTTGATAACATTGCTAAATACAATGATGGAGTTAAATACCTACTCATTGTTATAGATATATTTTCACGTTTTCTATCCGTTCGACCCTTAGTTAATAAAAAATCTAACACGGTATTGTTAGCAATCAAGGATATTCTTAGTGTTCATAAGTTTAAAAAGTTAAGAACGGACCGAGGTTCTGAATTTATCAATCGTGAATTAAAAGAGTTTATGCAAAAGAAGAGAGTTTACTTGTTTAATACACAAAGCACCGCTAAAGCAAACTATGCAGAGCGAGTCATTCGTACCCTTCGTGGTATGATATTTAGAATGTTAAGATATCAGCGAAATAATAGATATATAGATTACCTTCAAGATATTGTAAATAGTTACAATAATTCCCCTCATCGGAGTTTGGATAGATTAGCACCAAGTGATGTTACAAAGAAAAACGAGACACAACTTTGGAGTAAAATGTATCTAAAACCTAAAAAATTCCCCAAAACGCCTCCTCGCTTTAAATATAAAATTGGTGATTTGGTTAGATTAAGTTACACGAAACATCCCTTTAGAAGAGCTTATCAACAACAATATACTACAGAAGTTTTTAAAATAAAGAGCAAGATTTTCAAACAAGGTTTTCCATTGTATAAGATCATAGACTTGAATAAAGAACCAATATCAGGTTATGTGAATCCAAATGAAATAATTCCTGTTGATAAAGATGCAGACAGTCTTTGGTATGTTGATTAAGTTTTAAAAAAGAGAAAAGTCAAAGGGAAATTAGAGTATTTTGTTCGATGGGAAGGATTTCCAAAATCATTTGATAGCTGGATTGATGCAGATCAAGTTCAAGAGAAGTAATGGAACGATATGTGTTTGTGAGAGACAGTGAAAGTAATCACATCTTCACCGAGAACAAACCCTATAACTTCAAAGTGCAGTTAAAATTACCTCTATCTTTTAATGGTTACTGGAAGGTTGCTTTGTGTGAAATAAGTATAAAAACTGATCCTAAAGCAAGAAGAAAAACTGTAGATAATACCTTATTTATTTACTCAAACGTTTGCAAAGAAAGCGTTGTTGACGGAGGTGAACGTCCCTTATTGAGAAGAATAGAGAAAAACGAAGAAAATGGTTGGAATTATGTGTTAGAATCTCCTTTTTATTTACCCTTAAACCGATCAGAATTCCAAGAGATTGATTGATTTCCACTCGAGAGTGGAAAACGAGTATGCTTCATTCGTAAGTTCACCAGTGCATCTCACACTTCATTTTAAGCGATATCCATTTTACCCCAAATATGAATCAATCTAAGTTGTATGTACCGAACCCACAAATGTGGATAGACTATTTCAAAAATAACAAACCTCAAGTTGGGAGGGGATTTGCCATTCCACACAAGTCGAAGATGGGAAGTAATGGTATGACAATCAGCACAGTTTCCCCATCGGAACAGACAGTAAACCAGGCGAAAAGTGAGCTGAAACGAGATGGTTTAAATACTTCAGAAATGTCAACCCTTGTTCATAAATTATCCAAACCTTCAAAAGTAACACATCGTGTAAACAGCGCGAGAAAAAAACAGTTCAGAAACAGGAGTAAACAAACTAAACCGAAAAAAGGACAGAAGTCTACAAGAAAAAATAAAAAAAACTGAAAATAAACCTGTAAAAAACAATCAAAAATCAAGAAAATGTGTAAAAGCAAGCAAAAAAGTGGACAATAAATGGAAAATTGATAAGAAAGCGAGAAATAATTCGAAGAAATCTATAACAACGTGGGATATATTTGGTTCATAAAATGTCTTATTTCACAAAAGACGGATTTTCTGAAGGTGTTCCGAATGAATTACTACTATTTGACTTACCTCCTACACAAGTTGCGGTGAATGATGTCCATTATCAAGAGATTCGTCCAATATCCCAAGTGTCGGATGATACTCCCATTGAGTTTCAAATCAGTGGTCAGAATTCGATGGACTATCTCGATCTGAAAGATACACAGTTATGTGTGAAACTAAAAGTAACTAATCCAGATGGATCTAACTTAAAATCGGGTGAGAAGGTGGGACCTGTGAATTTGTTCTTGCAGGCATTATTTTCAATTATAGAAGTGACTCTACAAAACAAGGCGGTTATATCATCTAATTACAATCCATATATAGCCATGTTTAATACTTTACTATGTAATGGAAAAGATGCTTCATTTTCTCAATTGTCTTCTCAACTATTCATAAAAGATGACAATGATCACCCAGAAGACTGTGATCCTAGTGGAGCAAACAATGGATTGTTTTTACGGGCAAAATATATAACAGAATCAAAAACTTTAGAGTTGCAAGGGCCTATATATCACAGTTTATTTACTATTAAACGGTACCTGTTAAACCAAGTGGATGTTAATGTGAAGTTGTATCGTAGTTCTCCAGCATTCTGTCTAAGTTCTGGCGAGACATCCCCAAGCTATAAAGTAAACATTACAGATAGTTATCTTTTAGTAAAAACAGTTAGAGTCAATCCAGCTCTCATTGTTGCTCACTCTGAGATGTTAAAGATCAACACAGCAAAGTATCCATTTGATAGACTTGAATGTCGGTTACAAACCATTGCTGCAGGAAGTACGGTGTTTACGTGGGATAACTTATTTCAAGGACAAAAACCAAATACAATTGTCGTAGCCTTTGTTAGATCAGCAGCAATTTCGGGAGATTATAAATCAAATCCATTTCATTTCCTAAACTGTGACATTAGGAGTATTTGCCTTTATGCTGATGGGGTTCCAGTGTGGGGTAATCCACTAAAAACAAATTTTAATAATTTAAATGGAGAAAGTTTTATGAGAGTATACGCAAATATGTTTCTAATAAATGGAATGTGGAATAAAGATGCTGGACTTGATATAAACAGAGAAGACTTTGCACGCACATCCTGTATTTTTACATTTCAATTAGAGCCAAAGTTTTCTGATGAAGCATTTCTATCTCTAATAAAACAGGAAATGTGCGATTAGAGGTTCAATTTGGAACGGCTTTTTCTACGCAACAAGCTGTATTGTGTATAATAGTTCTCCTGGATTTTTTTCAAATTAACACTCAGAGAGACATAATAACAGAATGAATACATCACAGCTTCAGTGTTGTATAGACTGTGATCTAATGTTGCAAAAAACAATTTTGGGGGTGTTTGCGGCTGATCAACTACCAAACGACTTGGTATTTCCATGTGGTTTTATTGCCAATACAGACAATCATTTCATGGAAGGAAGACATTGGTGTACATTTTACTTCACAAATTCAACCACTATCGAATATTTTGACAGTTATGGGAAACCAATTGACTATTTTAACACTTATTTTCTGAAATATGCTTCTTATTTTTCAACTGTTATCACAAATTCGAGACAGCTACAAAGTAATTACAGTGATGTTTGTGGGATGTATTGTTTGTTTTTCTTACTACAACGAACAAATGGTGTATCTTTTTATGACATTGTACATAGTTTTTTCAATGATTATGACTGTAATGATTTACTTGTATATAACTTCGTTAGAAATATGTTTCCATATTGTTCGCAAAATGGTTGTTTCAAAAACCAAACATGTAGATCACTAATAAAGTAGTGTATTTAAATGGTTTTTGTTTGTATTCTATTTATTGTGTTCTCTGTTATCAACAAGTGTAGATCATGTTGGATGCATTAATTAAATTTGAATGCCCTGCCACTTGTATTGTGGCAGGAACAAGTGGAAGTGGAAAGTCAACCTTTCTATTTGAGTTGTTTAAAAATGCAAACTCTATGTTTACCATGATTCCGAAAAAGATTATATATTGTTATTCTACCTATCAATCCTTATTTGATGATATGAAAGAACATGTGGAAAATATTGAATTTTTTGAAGGTTTACCAACTAAAGACGATATGGACATGTGGACTATGGAAACTGACTTCAAAATATTAGTGATTGATGATTTAGCACAAAAAGCTTCACAAAGTGTAGATATTGTCAACTTATTCACCATTTATAGTCATCACCATAATTTTTCAGTCTTTTTCGTAGTGCAAAATTTATTTACAGGAGGAAAATATTTTCGAACTATTAGTCTAAACAGTCATTATTTTGTGTTGTTTAACAATCAGAGAGATAAATTACAAATTCAAGCATTAGCCAAACAAATGTTTCCCGGTGAAACGCATTATTTTATGGATGCCTATAGAAAAGCCACAAACAAGAAATATAGTTACCTTCTGGTGGATGTAAGTCCACATTCTAACCCGTTATATAAACTTCGTACAGACATCTTTCCACATCAAACCCCCATTGTATTTCTACCTGAAAAGGAGAAAAATGGAAGATAAACTACAGTAGGAGAGACATTTTTTAAAATTTATGATCAACACCAATGAAAAACAACAAAAAATGTTGATAAAAAACTTAACAAAATCTCAATTGGCTGCACTTATAGAGGTGATTTACAATGCTATCAGGGGAAATCTTGTCATTCCAGAAAAGGATAAAAAGAACTTGAAACGATATAGACATGTAATACGTAAAGTAATATCCAAAAGACTCTCTCAAAAAAGGAGGAAAGCCATTCTGTTAAAATATTTCAAACAGTTTTTAGCGTTAATTAAACCCAGTGAATCATGGCTCAAGAATTAGTGTTAATTCCTAAATCAAAGTATGAATACTTACTCTCTAAATGTGATGGAAGTTTACAAAACAGTCAACCTTCTAAAAACAATAACATGGTATTACAACAAAATGGTAAGAATTCACAGAAAAGGTTGACTCAAAATGGCGGGAAGTTACAGAAAAAATCAATTCAAAATGACGGAAATTTACAGAAAAGACTAGTCGTGAAACGTTTAAACAAGTTTTTTGAAAAACCTAAAAAAAATAAGAAAAAAAATGAGAATCTCAAAGAAATAAAGTCAAAACAAAACAAAAGGGGAAAAACAAAGATAATTAACAAATTGAAATGGATTCCCTATAGTATTTGAAATTCAAATGTTTAAAATTCAAATGTTTGGCGAACTTTTTTCCCGCCAAATTCACATTTTGGTGGAATATTTTCCCACCAAAACATTTGACAAACTAGTTCATTTACTATTGAGTTTCCGAGTAAGTAACATTCTTTAAGTTTTTACAGAAGGAAGAAATTGATACTTTTGAACCTGAAAAAATACCAGAGGATGGATCTAAGGGGTATATTCTAGAAGTTGATCTAGAATATCCAAAACATTTACATGACAGTCATAACGACTACCCATTAGCTCCGGAACGTAAATTCACACCCAATGAAAAATTATCTCCTTATGCTCAACATGTGTTGAAACATTTACACAACAGTGAGGAACTTCAACCCAGAGCAAAGGTGGAAAAATTACTCACCACTTTAGAAAACAAACAGAATTATGTACTTCACTATCGCAACCTGCAACTGTATCTCCAACTCGGTCTAAAATTGAAAAAAATACATAAAGTATTAGAGTTCCAACAAGAGGCTTTCATGAAACCCTACGTTGAGTTCAACACCAAAATGCGACAACAAGCCAAGACTGCTTTCGAGAAGAACTTCTTCAAACTCATGAACAACTCGGTCTTCGGTAAGGTTGTTTTTTGTTGGTTTTTTTGTTTGTTTTTTTGGGGTTCGTGTTAATTATTACATTGTTATCATTTTTGTATGATCTGCCCGTATGTAATTTATACAATAAATTTATTGTCACTTCCATACCACTAATACTTATCTACAAAAACAACTGTTCAATAATTGTCAGGCGTAGTTTCACTTACCGGCAAGTAAAAAGTGTATTTTTCGGTCCCATTTTCATATCCCTCATCCAAAACACAGGTATCTAAGATAACGACGGATACCATCATAAAAACATATATTGAGCAGTTCAGAGTAAAGATTAACATGATGAAAAGTTACTTACCAAAAATTTTGTTTACTTTCAGGAAAAACCATGGAAAATCTTCGGAAGCATCGGTCCGTAGAACTTGTTCATACAGAAAAACGACTACAGAAGGTGTCATCCAAACCCACTTATAAGATGCACCGGATTTTTTCTGAAGACCTTGTTGGTGTTGAATTAAGTCGCAAAAAAATTAAATTAAATAAACCAATTTTTGTTGGAATGAGTATCCTTGATTTGTCAAAATATACCATGTACGATTTTTATTATAATCATTTGAAAAATGTGTATGGTAGCAACGTTGAGCTAGAATTAACGGACACAGATTCATTTTTAGTATCATGTACAACACCGGACATTTTCCAAGATATGTTGGCCTATTCACATTTGTTTGACACTTCAGATTTCCCTAAAGATCATTTTTTATATAGTGACTTCAACAAAAAGTAATGGGAAAAATGAAAAGTGAAACAAATGAGAAATGTATTAGTGAATATTGCGGTTTGCGATCGAAAATGTATGCATTTAAGTGTGATGATATAGACGAGAAAAGAGCAAAAGGGATATCAAAAGCGGTTGTTAAAAAATCATTGACTCTTAATGATTATAAACATGTATTATTTAATAATTCTCAAATGCACTCAACAATGCATTCATTAAGAAGTCATAACCATAAAATTTATCTGGAAACAATCAGCAAAGTAGGATTATCTAGTTTTGATGACAAAAGATTTTTATTAGAAGATGGAATTAAATCATATGCTTATGGACATTATAAGATACAAGAGATATAATTTCTATGTTTTATACCAAATTACATCTAATTTCATGTGATGTTATCTACTGCTCTACTGTTAAAATGTAACCTAAAATAAATAAAAAAAAATAAAAATGTATGATCTTTGTTAAACAAATTGTTTGAATTCAATTATAATCAACTTTATTTGTATTTGCATTGTATTGTATTTATAAGAAAATAAATATTAAAATCTTGTCTGATATTTTATTTATTGATACAACATACCGGAATTGTATAAAATAGCTCGTCAGACATGTCCTCAACTTATAAATCTAAATTTGGTCTTGTTAAATTTTAAAATATTGTATTAATGGAATGAAATAGTTATACACAAAAATAAATAATAAAAAACATTCACGTTTTCATTACAATAAGATCGAACACATCTTAACATTTCTGTAGGGTTGATTTAATGAAATGTAAACGATACATCATACCTTTAAGGTATGAGGTTATTTGATAAAGAAATTGTGTGAATCCTTTACCGATTTAATAAAAATAGTGAAACTCAAAAGAAGCTAAGAGAGGACAAAACTGTTATATCTTCAAAACCTACTTTTGGTGGTCAAAATAAAAGATTATTTAGTAAGTTGTTTGAAAAACTTTCATGTCATTGTAAGGTTCAACGGAGGTGTCCATAATGATAAACAGAGTCCAGTGAATCGAGCGCTGGCATTTGACAATGGTTTAATAAGTGATTTATTGTGATAGCTCACCACAGTGGAAGAGCTTTAGTCACCCTGAATGATAAACTAGATATATGATAACGACAATCTCGTCTTTTGAGCCATCAGCAGCTCATTTAACTGTCTTCACTTTTAAGTTATTACAATGGGTACGTCGGAGAGTAATTGGGTGGCTATTAGATATGGTGTTGTTGTACGAATTGACACTAAACGGTCAGGTTTTAGTCATTCAATTTCTTGAAATCACTTTCGATCACGCGATGGCTGGGTTCTGATGAACTTTTGTTTGTCAATGACCTGTGATCTTACATATAAAAGAATCCGTTTGATCACATATAAAGATGGTGGAGGTTATGATAAGTCCATCGTCTGATGAGGGAAAACAATACCATTAAATAGATCCTAGGTCAATGACCCTATGTTAGAAACGTTGGATGAGTTGTCCTTTGACATACAATACACTGATGTGGTTAGTGTGACAATGCTATTGTTTATATCCCTTCTATTGAAATGAATACTGTTAATCAATGGAGACCCAGTTAAACAATGACCCTTTGTCTTGGATTTCAAACAATGGTTAAATATGGCCGCTAACGCGGGAAACCGCCAAAGATGGCCGCGAGAGTCAATTTCAAACGCACATCCAATTAAAAGACACATGCTAAATTTATAAGTTTAATGATGTATATTAATGTGTGATCAGTTCGTCCTCCACCTCCTTGTCTGTCTGGAGCGTACATCTGACAGGATCCAATTGCCCTATCCACCTAATGTACAGTAGCAATACTGAATTTTATCACCACACTTGCTAAAATGTATAACAATGTTGTTAAATTAGATGAGTTTGACTTGTAATTGCTGAAAGTATAGCTTTCATATCAAATATCTGCTGTATGTTTTAAATTAGAGTATGTCTTGCTATACCTATTTCAGGGACTAGAATTTGTCATCAATGCCATCGCGGATAAAATCATTTGCAAGTGAATAATTGCTTTTTTTTCTAGAACGGGCATAAGTACAATTTTCAATGTTCGTTGAATGCACAAGACTATAGGTACTCACATTACAATAACATAGTTGTTAAATGTTTTTCTCAAGAAGCAAATATTACCTGGAACAATTTGAACACCTGCTGAAGGAAAGTCATTTCCCCCTTTCTCCTCTTTAGCCAATATATCATTCGTCATAAATCTGTCAAAACCAGGGTACAAAATCAAGTACTAGTAATACGAAGGTTATTAAGGTACCTCTTTGTAAATTATTGGATCAACCAATCATGATTACAAGTAAACATTTAATATAAAGTATATAATACTGCAAAAGTTTCATGAAATCAAACCTGTGAAAAAGATGATGTTATAAATCTGTTTAATATCAATATGTACAGGATTGCTTGGTGACAGTTAATTAAACTATGTACAATAACAATAATTAATTACAAACTAGTTTAATAACATACAAAACAAAATATCGCATGGGGCTTTCTGATTCTAACCAAAGATTAAAACAACACAGTAATGACTAATATTGATCTCAAAAAGAGATTTTTAAAGAGGAAAATTATCATTATCTTCTCACACAAAGGAGTGTGTAATAAATCGAGCGTTGGACAACGGTTTAATTAGTGACCTACTGTGATAGATCACCTCATTGTACTAGATTTAGTTAGCCTGGATGATAAACTAAATGTATGATAACGATAATAGTGACAGTCCCGTCTTTTGGACTTTCAACACATCATTTAACCGACTTTTCACTTTAATGGTATTACAATGCGTCAATGACATGTGCTTTTTCACCTTAAATAATCAGAAGTTTGATCACTTAAAAAGATAGAGGGGGTTATAATTAGTACATCGTGTGATAAGGGGACAACAATTAAAGGCAATACTATTAAACAAATGATGCCCTGATCTGATAAAGACGATAGTGCTATCTTCGTGTCGTACCATAAACTACATTGAAATGAATACTCTCAATCAAACAATGCACCCGTCAACATTCCGCGGACCTGCCTGTGATGGGACCCGCCAGATTCGTCAAAGATGACCGCGAGTTACCTTCTTTTACCCTATAACCTAGTGATAACTATGGGTTTTTTCCTTTGTAAAAATGGAAAACATTATTATTTTTTTGAACAGAGACATTATAAATCTTTGTGGTAATGAAAAAACTGTATCTGCTGATGAACAAGGACAACAAACGTCTTTTCAAAGTTTTAAAATGAACATTTTGAAACCTTTGTCTTAAACTTTCTTCCAAAACATTCGTGTATGAATCGTTATTCTTTGAAACAAAGAAATCATATAAAATCATTAAAGGGAAAAAAACGTTGTAATTTTCCTAACTAGTGAGATCAAATTTTGTTTATTACTTGTAAAAGGGATTGAAAAAAAACTTTTGAAAAATTCGATGAATGTAGAAAACAATAGTTGTTATCATAACCTCTCAACTATTAGGTCAGCTCAATATAACCTTTATCAATAGTTTATGTAAAATGATCATGAGCCCCTTTTAAAAGGTATCAAGTACAATCATTATAACAATCGTGACCATTTCTATGATAAATGTTATTGTTAACATGTTAAGATTGTTCTCCCTATCGCTCCTTTTGGGAGTTGAATTGATATATAAAAATATTGTATTGATGGTGATAACGGAACTCATCTTGGCTAATGTTATGTTACCGGAAAAATGAGTATGGTTTTGCAAGGTGAAAAGTTCATATCACCGTTCATTAAATTTGAATGTCTTTCACTGTTAACAATGACCCTTTGTCTTGGATTTTAAACAATGGTTAAACATAACCGCTAAAAGTGGGAAATCGCCAAATATGACCGCTAACGCGCGAAATCGCCAAAGATGGCCGCGAAAGTCAATTTCACGTTGGTGTTGACGTTGGTGACGTCAGTCGCTGACTTTATTAGCGAAGGGCCGACGGTTAAAGGTCAGGACGCTGTCCGAAGTGTTCAATATCGGCTATCGAACAATTGATAGAATACTTTACTAGGGATCAACAAATTTCAAAGGTGTGTGCACTAATAATTAGATATCAAACTATTCATTCATAAGTAACTCCAAAGCATTTATATGTCAAAGAAACGTAGATCTAATTCGATAAGGTCAGGAAAAAATCGAAAGTTATTTAATAAACTAACTTGTCAAGGTTAAGGATTTGTAAAAACTTTATTGTATTAATTCATGGTTTTTTATGACATGCATTCTAACAAATAAGTTTTACTTTAAACAAATATTGCTTGAAGGTTCATGCACGCTGGGTCCCACGTCTGTTAAAGATCATGAAAAAGAACGCCCTATGCGTGGTTCCAGGGCTTTCCTTCCGTGGTTCAAGCGGTAGGACGATACATTGAATAGAAAAAAAAACCCGGACGAGACTTCCCCAAAGCATTGAATAGAATAATAGCAACAGGCGAGACTTCCCCAAAACATTGAATAGAATAATAGCAACAGACGAGACTTTCCCAAAACATTGAATAGAATAATAGCAACAGACGAGACTTCCCCAAAACATTGAATAGAATAATGGCAACAGACGAGATTTCCTCAAAACATTATATAGAATAATAGCAACAGACGAGACTTCCTCAAAACATTGAATAGAATAATAGCAACAGACGAGACTTCCCCAAAACATTGAATAGAATAATAGCAACAGACGAGACTTCCCCAAAACATTGAATAGAATAATAGCAACAGACAAGACTTCCCCAAAACATTGAATAGAATAATAGCAACAGACGAGACTTCCTCAAAACATTGAATAGAATAATAGCAACAGACGAGACTTCCCTAAAACATTGAATAGAATAATAGCAACAGACGAGACTTCCCCAAAACATTGAATAGAATAATAGCAACAGATGAGACTTCCCCAAAACATTGAATAGAATAATGGCAACAGACGAGACTTCCTCAAAACATTGACTAGAATAATAGCAACAGACGAGACTTCCCCAAAACATTGAATAGAATAATAGCAACAGACGAGACTTCCCCAAAACATTGAATAGAATAATAGCAACAGACGAGACTTCCCCAAAACATTGAATAGAATAATAGCAACAGACGAGACTTCCCCAAAATTAAGTCACAGTCGGCCGTATGAAAACTAAGCGGATCCCCACCTTAAAAGAAGGTCCAGATGTCAAAGAGATGCAGAAAATACATGTTTATCATGTATTTAGACATTCAGCTGATGATTTACCGGGGATTCTTCTCGAAAATGGTATATTGCAAATGGACAACACAACGTCCCATACTGCAGTGACGACACGTTAAGAGATCGGGGTCCTCGAATTCAAGACAATTTCCCACTTACAATATTTTCTAAATTTAACACCTTTTGAGGTTGCCATCTTCCGACAAGCATTTCCTAATTCAAAGGAATTCGATTTGATTTGCTGACATTCTCCTGCACGGCAAACATCACAAATTAACATAATGACTCTGGGTGATAAACAATTTGACAAACATGGGAACTTGCACGTAACAAGTGTTTGAAGTATTTGCTCTTTATGATATGACCATGATTACTGATATTTGAATCTGAAGGTGACTTTCAAGCCTATCTTACGGACGAGTGTGTTGTCCTAACAATCAGGTCATTTTAACTGTACGTGCAAACAAACATCAAGGTATTGAAGGAGAAAACAAATTATCAACTCTTTTTTATGTATATAGATGCAGTTTTAATGAAATACATCGCATCTTAGCGCAGTCGTTGGTCACTCGATTGATAAGTTCTAATACACTCTTTTTAAAGTACATGTGTTTATTATATTGAAATATAGAAATGCAGCAATGATTTATAAAATCTAAAAGTAAAGTGTAAAACGAACAAATATGAGAAGCACAATAGTCAGCTACATTGTAACTTAGATTTGCTTCACTCGATTGATCGATTATTTAGAATTATCGGAATATGATTTTATTTCACCATTCAAGCATCCAATTAGTGTCCTTGTACCTATGCCATACTTGTGACCAATGGAAATGGATGACACCCACAAAAATCCAAACTCTTTATCTATTCTTGTCTCTGCGCAAACTAAAATCACGAGTATTTTTATCTGGATTTGACAAGTTTGAACTGGATGTATTTCAAGAGATAAAGACTGTTCTGATTATGTTTGCACACACGCTATATTTCTCATATTCATTATTCATTTGGGCAGCCGATGCTAATGTTGGTAAGTTATATTTTTCTTTGTTTGCTAATGTTTAAATTCTCCTCAATTTGTTACTTTATTTTTACATTTACGCAAACAATATACTTTAATTGCAGAACCTTTGAGGATATGATTATTATACGTATCTTCCATGGCCGAGAGTATAAGATTATAAGTATCTTCCATGGCCAAGAGTGTAAGTGAAGTTCATCAGGACCCGAGCGTAGGGTGTTTTGCGGAAACGAGGTTTAGTTTACCGAGTGTCCGCAGAACACACTGCGCGAGGTGTTTGGTGAACCTATCTTGCATAGATGCCTTTTCTCCCACCTCAATTAAATAAAATCAATTAACAGTGTATATTTTCGTTTGAACTATTTTGTACGTAGTGAACATAAATGCGTATAGATATGTGATAATTCATGGTTGTCATGGATATGCGTGCAGTGACTCAGATTATGTTAACGTCAAATCGTTCTTCAAATAGTTCTGAGTAGAGTGCAGCATTATTTCTTGAATGGTGCCATTTGAAGCGAGAAATAATTAATAAGGATTCGAAATATTTCCACAAGACCAGTTTTCCATGTTACTACAGACGACGGTTAGTATATCATACAGTGTAAAGTGCATATTTATATATATATATAAAAAATATTTTTCAATATTTTTTCACATTTTCGGAATTAAAATTTTAAGTTCTGAATTATAAGATTTTTTTTTTATTTAAAAAAAAACGATTGAGTTTGAAAATCCGGCGCCAGTGGAGCGGGACTATTAATGGAGCCATTTGAAGTGAAAAACCATTAATGAGGATTTTTAATATTGCCCCATAATAATGTTTCAATGAGGCTACAGACGACGGTCTTCAAAAGGGAGGTTATTGTGTGATGGCAATAAAAAGGAGTTCCATACGGGTTCATGTTTTATCTTTGCCCGTGGGCAAGAATTAATTACTGGCATGGCTAAATTTTTGGATCTACATATCTGAGGTGGGAGAAAAGGACACCCTTATTTATACGTTCTGGAGCTCGCAAAGGTACGCCTTGGCCCTCTGGAGTATGCAAAGATTCGCCCGGGCATTCTAGGGTATATAAAAGCACGCCCGGGTACTCTATACACACTGGAGTATGCAAAGGTACGCCCGGGCACTCTGGAGTATGCAAAGGTATGCCCGGGCATTCTGGGGTATGCATAGGTACGCCCGGGCACTCCGGGGTATGCATAAGTACGTCCAGGCACACTGGAGTATGCAAAGGTACGCCCGGGCATACTGGAGTATGCATATGTACGCCCGGGCATACTGGGGTATGCATAGGTACGCCCGGGCAATCGGGAGTATGCAAAGGTACGCCCGGGCACTCTTGAGTATGTTAAGATACACCGGGCGTTCTTGAGTATGCATAGGTACGCCAGGGCATTCTGAGGTATGCATAGGTACGCCCGCTAGTACTGGAGTATGCAAGGTACGCCCGCGAAATCTGTAGAATGTATATGTACGCCCGGGCACTCTGGGGTATGCAAAGGTAAGCCCGAGCATTCTGGAGTATGCAAGGGTACGCCCGGGTACTCTGGAGTATGCATAGGTACGTCCGAGAACTCTGGAGTATGCATAGGTACGTCCGGGAACTCTGGAGTATGCATAGGTACGTCCGGTAACTCTGGAGTATGCATAGGTACGTCCAGGAACTCTGGAGAATGCATAGGTTTGCCCGGGCATTCTGTAATATGCATAGGTACGCCCGCTAGTACTGGAGTATGCAAAGGTACGCCCGCGAAATCTGTAGAATGTATATGTACGCCCGGGCACTCTGGGGTATGCAAAGGTACGCCCGGGCATTCTGGAGTATGCAAGGGTACGCCCGGGCACTCTGAAGAAAGCATTGATAGGCCTGGACACTCTGAAGTATGCAAAGATACGTCCGGTCATTTTGGAGTATGCATAGGTATGCCCGGGCCCTCTAGAGAATGCAATGATACGCCCGGGCATTATTGAGTACGCAAAGATACGCCCGGGCATTTTGGAGAATGCAATGATACACCTGGTACGCTTTGGCAATCTGGAGTATGCATAGGTACGCCCGGACACTCTGGAGTATGCTTAGGTTCAACCGGACGATCTGGAATATGCAAAGGTAAGCCCGGGCGCTCTGTAGTATGAAAAGGTATGTACGGGCGTACTGGAGTATGCATAGGTACGCCCCGGCACTTTGGAGTATGCAAGGGTACGCCCGGGCACTCTGGGGTATGCATAGGTACGTCCAGGCACTCTGGAGTATGCATAGGTATGTCCGGGCGTACAGGAGTATGCAAAAGTACGCTCGGGTACGTTTAAGAATGCATAGGTAAGTCCGGGCGTTCATAAGTATGCATAGATACGCCCAGATAATCTGGAGTATGCATAGGTACGACCGGGCGTTCTTGAGTGTGCATAGGTACTCCCGGGAATTCTGGAATATGCATAGGTTAACCCGGGCGTTCTGGTGTGTTCATAGGTACGCCAAGGCTTTCTGGTGTATGCACAGGTTCGCACTGTAGTAATGGAATATGCAAAGGCACGCTCGTGCACTATGGAATATGCATAGGTACGCCCAGTCACTCTGGAAAATGCAAAGATACCCCCTGGCGTTCTGTAGTATGCATTAGTCCACCCGGGCGTTCTGTAGTAAGAACAGTTATGCCCATGCGTACTGGAATATCCATATTACGCCCGGGTTCTCTGGAGTATGCATAGGTACGTCCGGGAACTCTGGAGTATGTATAGGTACGTCCGGGAACTCTGGAGTATGCATATGTACGTCCAGGAACTCTGGAGTATGCATAGGTTTGCCCGGGCATTCTGGAGTATGTATAGGTACGTCCGGGAACTCTGGAATATGCATAGGTACGCCCGGGCACTCTAGAGTATGCATAGGCTCGCGCAGTCACTCTGTAGTATGCATAGGTTCGCCCAGTCACTCTGGATATTGTATAGGTACGCCCTTGCGTTCTGGAGAATGGATAGATATTCTCAGGCGTTCTGGAATATGCAAAGGTACGCCCGGTCACTCTGTAATATGTATATGAACGCCTGGCTCGGTGGAGTATGCATAGGTACGTCCAGGCACTCTAGAGTATGCCCGGACGTACTGGAGTATGCAAAGGTACGCCTGTGTACTCTTGAGTATGTTTAGATACACCCGTTTGTTCTTGAGTATTCTAGAGGTACACCCGGGTAGTCTGGAGTATGCATAGGTACGCCCGGGCACTATGGGGGATGCATTTATTAGGCCAGGGCACTATGGGGTATGCATTGGTACGCCAGGGCACTATGGGGTATGCAAAGGTACACCCGGGCACTATGTGGGATGCATAGTTACGCCAGGGCACTATGGGGTATGCATTGGTACGCCAGGGCACTATGGGGTATGCAAAGGTACGTCCGGGCACTCTGGATTATAAATAGGTATGCCCGGGCATTCTGTAGTATGCATAGGTACGCCCGCTAGTACTGGCGTATGCAAACGTACGCCCACGAACTCTGTAGAATGTATATGTACGCCCGGTCACTCTGGAGTGTGCAAAGGTAAACCCGGGCACTCTAGAGAATGCAAAGATACGCCCGGGCTTTCTGGAGTTCGCAAAGGTACGCCAGGACATTCTGGAGAATGCAAAGATACGCCCTTGAATTCATGAGAATGCAAAGATACGCCCGGGCATTCTGGAGAATGCAAAGGTACGTTCAGGCATTCTGGAGTATTCAAGAGCACGAAGGGCACTCTGGAGTATGCAATGCAAAGGTACGCCCGGACACTCTGGAGTGTGCTTAGGTTCGACATGACGATCTAGAATACGCCCGGGCGCTCTTTAGTATGCATAGGTATGTACGGGCGTACTGGATTATGCATAGGTACGCCCCGAAACTGTGGAGTATACAAAGGTATGCCTGGGAACTCTGGAGAATGCAAAGGTACGCCAAAAACACTCTGGAGTATGCATAGGTACGTCCGGGCACTCTGGAGTATGCCAATGTACGTCCGGGCACTCCGGAATATATACATGTACGCCCTTTTATTCTGGGGTATGTAAAGGTACACCCGGGCACTTTGGAGTATGCAAATGTTCGTCCGGCGTTCAGGATTATTCATAGATGCGCCCAGGATTATGCATAGATACGCCCAGATACTCTGGAGTATGCATAGGTACGACCGGCCGTACTAGAGTATGCAAAGATACGTCTGCGTACTCTGTAGTATGCAAAGATAGGTCCGGGTATTCTAGAGTATCCATAGTCATGGTCGGGCTCTCCCGACCGGGGGTTCTGGTATATATGCATATATAAGCACGGGCGTTCTTGAGTGTGCATAGGTTTGACTGGTAGTTATGTTGTATGCATAAATTCGCACTGAGATTCTGAAGAATGAATAGGTACGCCCGGGCGTTTTGCAATATACTCAGCAACGCCCGGGCGTTCTGGTGCATGCAGACATACGCCTGGGCGTACTGGAGTATGTATAGATACACCCTGGTACTCTTGAGTATGCATAGATACGCCCGCGTATTCTGTAGTATACAAAAGTACGCCCTAGCGTATTGGAATATGAACAGGTACATCATGGGCACTCTGGAGTATGTAAAGGTATGCCCTGGCACTCTGGAGTATGCAAGGTACACTCGGGCACTCTGGAGTATGCATATGTACGTCCGACGTACTGGTGTATGCAAAGATACGCCTGCGTACTCTGTATTATGCAAAGGTTCGCCCGGGCTCTCTGAAGTATGAACAGGTACGTCCGGGCTCTGTGGCGTATGCCATGGTACGCCCGAACACTTTAAAGTATGCATAGGTACGCCCGGGCGTTCTGGTGTATGCATATGTACACCCAGGTACTGTGGAGTATTCATAGTTCGCCCGGGCACTCTTGAGTGAGCATAGGTACGCCCAGGCGCTTTTGTGTATGGATATGTACGCACGAGAACTCTGAAGTGTGCAAAGGTATGCCCGGGCAATCTGGAGTAGGCCGGGGCACTGTGAAGTATGCAAAGGAATCTCGGGGCGAACTGATATATGCAAAAGTACGCCCGGGGCACTCTGGAGTTTGCATTGATACATCCTGGCATTCTTGAGTATCCATTGGTACGCCCGGGCACTCTGGAGAATGCATTGGTATTTCCGGGCGTACTGGAGTATGCAAAGGTACGCCCGGGCGTACTGGGGTATGCAAAGGTACATTCGGGCACTCTAGATTATGCAAAGGTATATCCTTGCACTCTTGAGTATGCCTAGGTACGCCCAGGCACTTCGGAGTATGCATAGGTACGTCCGAGCGTACTGTAGTATGCATAGGTACGCTCGGGCGTTTTGAGCATTCATTGGTACGTCCGGGCGTTCTGTTATATGTATGGGTATACCCGGGCGCTCTGGAGTATGCATTGGTATGCCCGGGCACTCTGTGGTGTGCATATGTACACCTGGGCGTTCTGGAATATGCATGGGTACGCCTGTGCTCTCTGAAGTATGGATATGCAAGCCCGGGCGTTTTCGAGTATGCCTAGGGTACTCCCGGGTACTCTTGTGTATGCATAGGTACGCCCGGGTACTTTGAAGTATGCATAGATACGCCCGGCTACTCTGGAATATGCATAAGTACGCCTGGCTACTCTCGATTATACATAGGTACGCCCGGGCACTCTGATGTATGCATAGTTAAGTCCGGCCGTTCTGGAATAAGCATAGGTACGCCCGGGCGTTCTTGAGTATGCATTGGTACGCCCGGGCTCTTTGGAGAATGGATATATACGCCGGGCGTTCTCGCGTATTCATAGGGACGCAAGGGGCGATCCGGTGTGTACATGCGCTTTTACGGGCATTCTGGAGTGTGCATAGGTACGCTCGGGCGTTCTGGAGTGTGCATAGGTACGCCCGGGCGTTCCGGGGTGTGCATAGTAACCCCCGGGCAAACTTAAGTATGTCCGTAGAACGTTTGAACGTGAATTTAATTTTTGTCTTAAAATCAAATTTTGGCGTCTGTAAAATCATGTGTTTACTACATAATCCCAATTCATTGATCTGATTGGACAGATAAATAAGTAAATCCCTTAAGGGAGGCAAAAGCAAAAGCAGTTTAGGAACATATGCTAGACAGTGTTTGGTAACCAGTGTGGGGTATTAGGGCGGCGTATTTTTATTTCGTGTTGACATCCGGAACTCCTCGGCTATGTTTTCGTAAACAACCTGGACGGTTTACCAACTCAGAAATCCATATGTTTAGTCCGCTGCAAGTAGATCATTTCGTAATTTAATTTAGCAGTTAAACTTAATGACTAAACTCTAGAGAATACACTTCACTGGCAATCAATTTAAACAAAGAATAATAAATACAAGCTTAAACACTACATTTAATTAATGATAAAAAAAATGGAATAACTCTCTACTAATGTACCAGCAAACATCCGAGATGGTTTCGATAAAAAAGGCCGAAGTGCTCCGAATTTTTAAAAACGAAACAAGGGAAGTGGCAAAATTGATTTTACTTTAGTCCTCGCTATTCCCCGGACCTGGGGGCGTGGTTACAATTGACTGGTGCATAAGCTTTGTGAAAAATCATCCTGGTATCCCAGCGCATACTTATTTATAGGCTGTGAATCTGATAGTGATGGGCCGATGATCGATTATAATCGAAAATTAATCGGAAAGCTTCAAAATCGGCGATAATCGATTGTAAATTATCATAATCGATTATCGCGGAATATCAAACAAATTTATCAAGGGAGTTTACTCAGTATTCATTTACGATTTTTTATCTTGCCGACATTTCTGCTCATTTTTCTTTGGGTACAATACGTAAGAATGGCAGACGACAATGGTGATATGCTGTACAATTATCCGGGTGGAAAAGCAAAATCCAAAGTCAGGCTCTTTTTTTGCATTTAGAAAAATCAAACCAGGACCTCCAACCAAAAAAAACCTTGACATAAGCAAGGCGTATTGTTGCCTTTGCAAAAAGGCTTACGCAAAAAAGGTAACTAGATCACAGGTGATGAGTAGTCATTCTAAAATGCCGTCCAGGCTTTTTTTTTTTAATGATGGTTAGCCTGGACGTCGTTCCAGGCTAACCATCATTAAAAAAAAAAGCCTGGACGGCATTTTAGAATGACTAAGGTGATGAGCAAGAAGAGATGTAGAATGAACCCATATCTCATTGATCAGACAATATTTCTAAACAAACATTTACTGGTAGATTCATACTGGTGACTTTGAAATTTCTGATGTATACATTTCAGTTTAATGTTTTTCTTTTTAACTTTAATATATGGGTGCTTTTCAAAATAATGAGGCAAAAATGTGACATAGGGGTTGAAAATTCAAACCCAGATTTCATGATTGTCACCTATTTTACATGAAAGTAAATACTTCAAATTACATGGAAATAACTTTGGGAAAGTATCAGGAAATACAAATAAAAAAAATATTTTGACCTTAAATCCAAATATTGCAAACATTTCTAACAATATGGGTGATCTATAAAAGTGTCTTATGACAAGAACCTAGCATAAATCAGATGCTTTTTCTGAATTTTATAATCAGTAATTGGTACCTGTGTGTAGTCATGTGCATAATAATTCAGCTGTTTAAGAAAAATAAAAAAATCAACACATTTTGTCTAAATTTGAAACCAAAAGTAATTTGTTACCTCACAAAGTTTTTGCTGTAATTAAAACAAGAATCAAATAAGGGAAAGATCTACATTTACTTCACCTTATGCGTCTTTATAGACCACATACCAAATATCAAGAATGTATTGTAATTTACAATTGCCAAATTTTTCATTTCAAAATTGAACTATTTTTCGGTGCACAGGGGACACATATTGAAAGCCAATATAATATGCATTTATATTCACTTTTATGTTAATAAAAACATTATTTGTGATCAACTTAAGACATTTCTGTGTATATGTTAGAGTGTATTCCTCAAAATTTCTTCAGTATCACATTTTTCACAACAATTTCCTCAAAATTCAACAGCATGTAATGATGCAAATGGAAAATAGTGGCTAAGAGAACAACTTACAGCAAACAGTCACATATATAACATTTATTACTTCAAATTGAGTCCAAAAATAAGAAAATATCATCAATGGTAATATAAAGTACTAGAATTTATACATGTTAAGTTCTTTGTTATGTAATGGAAAGGGTGCACAGGGGACAAATCATAATGCAAGTAATATTTTTGATAATGTAATTATTTTTGTAACTGAACTGTTCCTGGTAAACATTTTTACAATAAGAAAAACTGTACTTTCAGTAAAGCTTGAAACAATACTGTAAATGTTTGAAAGATTACATTAGAGCCTACAAAACTAAATTTCTAATCAATGGATAAAATATGTTCACAGAGTGGAATAAAGTTTTTGGTCTCAATGCCCCTGTTACCATTAAACACTTTTGTGAACATGTCTAAATTAAAAGATGCCTCTTTGTCTTTGGGATCCTACTCAATAGAATAGCATCTGTTTTATTAGGCATTATTCAAGAATTAAATTCAAGAAAATTCCCAACTTGTGGTTTCCACAAGGATTTAAGTTCACCTGACTTTGACATGGTTTTACTTTTGTCCATTTTTAGGCGCTCAAATTGCCAAAGACTTTTCTTGCAACTCCACATATTCTTAGCATTACTTGTGTATACTAGCTGCCTTTTTAATTTTTTCCTGATTTAGTTGGTGTGCCTACTTTTTTAATGACTAGGACTGACAGACTTCACCAATTGTGTAATTTTCTACAACATGATGATGACTTATTTTAAGACCTTCACTTTGGTTTACCAGACGGTTAATTGTGGAGGCCCATGCCATGGAATCCCTTTGAAGGGGTTATGTTTTGCATGTTGTGCTTTTTCTGAACTGATGCTGCTTCAACTGTGTGTGTTGAGCAATACCTGGCAAATTCTGCTCTTTTTCTCTGAGTATCTTGATCTCTGTCATACATTTTCTGCAACTTTTGATCTTTCCTAAGTCATTCTCTGCGCTTCCTAGACTTCATTGTTTTAATGTTTTCAACAGTCTTTTCTTCATTTGTTTTCATATTTTCTATGTGATCTCTATGGAAAAGGAAGCTTAACTACAAGCTTTTCCATTAGGGTACTTATTTCCTGTACAAAATTATAATCTGGTATATGTGCTATCCATATAAAAAAGTCCCCTGTGCACTGAATTGAAGCATTTAATGCCTTGCACATATAAAAGCATTACATGAATAATTTCAATTTGATTCAATGTTATTTAGTTGTTATGATAAAATCAAAATAGAATATTTAAACAAAATATGTTATCTTAAGTGCCTCAATATTGAAACTGTATTTAAATTAATTTAATAAACCTTTAAAAGTAAACATTTAATGGCTTTATAATTAAATAATAAACAAACAGTATTTATAACACACTTACAATCAAGTTGCTAAACTATCAAGTGATGCCTAAATATAACATACACACTTCTCAGAGTGTGGAAATAGCACCATATTTGTCAGTTATGACATTTTATTGAACTGCTAAAACAGGGTGCACAGGGGACATTACTTTAAACCATGCAGATGCTTCACATCTCTGTATGTGAGAGGCTGAAAACTGTTTTTGCATTTGTTGTAACTTTCTTTTCTGGGAAATACAGCAAAATATCATTTTATTGAAGAAATCATAGAAATCTGACGACTAACAACCGAAAAGGTGCACAGGGGACATTTTGGAGTAATAAGACATGCATCTGAGTTACAGACAAAATAATATATATATGAAATAATAAAACTATGTCATTTATATAAAGCTGACAGGTTAAAATTATTAAAATAACATAGTAATTTAATATAAATAGTGCTTAAATGGAATGGTAGTGTTCTCAATGTGAATTGAATATTCTATCTTCTTTTTTAAATGAATGGGGTCCGCCATATGACATTAAAATTAGTTTAAGTTAATACATATTTTTTTATTTAAAGTATGTTTTTTAAAATGAGAAAGGGTTCAGTTACATAAAAAAACAATATCAAAATACTATATCATTCAGTTTCAAAAAAATAAAACACATTTGAATAAAGGTCTTCATGTAAAATGTCACACTTTTTTGGGTGCACAGGGGACAAATTTAGCAACATATTCTTACACAACTTTTTTGCTGATTGAGCCATCCATTTGAAACTCAACAATTTTCTTAACAAGATTGATTGGCCCATAATGTGTCTGAAAATACTTCCCAAATGTGAAAGGAATAAAAGTTAGGAGAGATAAAAGAAAAAGCCTCATTATTTTGAAAAGCACCCATATATTTTTTCTGTTTTATGTTTGTTAGTTCCCTGAAAAATAAAAATTTAAGTTCTATTCTTTGGTTTATACATTAAATTCAGCTTACAGAGCCTGAGAGGCGAAGTGATAACCATTACCTTCAAGTATGTCACAAGCAACCACTGCTCTATAATATCCGATTATAGCCGATGTCTAATCGGTTGATGGTCTCCGATTGTAACCGATAATCGATTGTAAAATTCAACCGATTGCCCATCACTAAATTAGTAACACATAATCATCAATTTGGTGTATGATTACATGGCTTTTTCTATAGTACCCAAGGGTCCAACTATCAGACCCATTCCCAAAGCAAAATATAAGGTATTTTTCCCAATCTTCAGAAAAAAATACCAATTAAAGATTTTTTGATTTTTTTTAGTCTTTTTATCTGTATTGGTTCATTTGCAACATCCTAATAAGTCATGTCATGTAAAGTTTTTTTGATAATAGATCTTGGAAATCATTGATTTTCCTATCACATTCAGAGGTCAGTATGAAATATTATCTGTCATGATTGATTGCAATAGATATTTACAACCCAAGGATTGATATTTCAGCCATTTTGGGTCTTTTAAAGGGAAAATAAACTAATATTAAATCATTTCCTAATTCTCAGGAGACTACACAGCTTTTTCTTTTAACTGTAAAATTTCCCAATTTCGGCATTTTCACGACGCAAAATTTCCCAAAATGTCCAGGGTCTTTTTCCCAAAATGGCCAGAGAAAGCCCTGGATTATTTAGATATTAACAGTCACTCTGTGAGCTAAAAGGCTGTACTGTACCTTATTTTTAACACAATCACATTAATTATTCTAACATGTCATGTAGATAAGTAAAGAGGGATTCTTTATTTCCTCCGATATGAAGACACATGACACATGATAATCAGAACATATACAAAGAAACATACAGTCTTATAGAATAAAACTTTACGTAAATGTTATACAACAAACATATAAATCAGGTAAGAAGGATAACTATAAATACAATGAATAATACTGTATTATAACAATGCATCTACACATATACTGAAAAAAAAGTGAATGAAGCATAGTTTTATAATTTCATTTACCTTATCTGCTGATACCTGATACTACTATATATTATAGGCTGAGGCCTGCAAGGGAGTCGAACCTCCTACCCATAGATTGATAGTTAAGTGCGGTACCACTAGACCACGGATCAGCATCAATTTAATCATTCTCGTTCACCTGAGTGATGATGCTATGGGTTCCATGGATTGGATTTATCACGAGACGGGTGAGATTGGTCTAGTGGTATAGGTGTCCGCCTCTCATCCAAGAGCTTTTGGGTCTGATCCCCATCAGGGTGAGAGTGGTCTAGCGGTATAGGTGTCCGCCTCTGACCCAAGCGGTTGTGGGTTTGATCCCCACCGGGGTGAGAGTGGTCTAGTGGTATAGGTGTCCGCCTCTCATCCAAGAGGTTCAATCCCCACCAGGGTGAGAGTGGTCTAGTAGTATAGGTGCCCGCCTCTCACCCTGAAGGGGTTCAATCCCCACCAGGGTGAGAGTGGTCTAGTGGTTTAGGTGTCCGCCTCTCACCCAAGGGGTTCAATCCCCACCAGGGTGAGAGTGGTCTGGTGGTTTAGGTGTCCGCCTCTCACCCAAGGGGTTCAATCCCCACCAGGGTGAGAGTGGTCTGGTGGTTTAGGTGTCCGCCTCTCACCCAAGGGGTTCAATCCCCACCAGGGTGAGAGTGGTCTGGTGGTTTAGGTGTCTGCCTCTCACCCAAGGGGTTCAATCCCCACCAGGGTGAGAGTGGTCTGGTGGTTTAGGTGCCCGCCTCTCACACCAAGGGGTTCAATCCCCACCAGGGTGAGAGTGGTCTGGTGGTTTAGGTGCCCGCCTCTCACCCAAGGGGTTCAATCCCCACCAGGGTGAGAGTGGTCTAGTGGTTTAGGTGCCCGCCTCTCACCCAAGGGGTTCAATCCCCACCAGGGTGAGAGTGGTCTAGTGGTTTAGGTGCCCGCCTCTCACCCAAGGGGTTCAATCCCCACCAGGGTGAGAGTGGTCTAGTGGTTTAGGTGCCCGCCTCTCACCCAAGGGGTTCAATCCCCACCAGGGTGAGAGTGGTCTAGTGGTTTAGGTGCCCGCCTCTCACCCAAGGGGTTCAATCCCCACCAGGGTGAGAGTGGTCTAGTGGTTTAGGTGCCCGCCTCTCACCCAAGGGGTTCAATCCCCACCAGGGTGAGAGTGGTTTAGGTTACCCGCCTCTCACCCAAGGGGTTCAATCCCCACCAGGGTGAGAGTGGTCTAGTGGTATAGGTGCCCGCCTCACACCCAAGGGGTTCAATCCCCACCAGGGTGAGAGTGGTCTAGTGGTTTAGGTGTCTGCCTGAGCTCATCCAAGGGGTTCAATCCCCACCAGGGTGAGAGTGGTCTAGTGGTATAGGTGCCCGTCTCTCACCCAAGGGGTTCAATCCTCACCAGGGTGAGAGTGGTCTAGTGGTTTAGGTGCCCGCCTCTCACCCAAGGGGTTCAATCCTCACCAGGGTGAGAGTGGTCTAGTGGTTTTGGTGTCTGCCTCTCACCCAAGATGTTGGGGTTTAATCCCCACCAGGGTGAGAGTGGTCTAGTGGTTTTGGTGTCCGCCTCTCACCCAAGAGGTTCAATCCCCACCAGGGTGAGAGTGGTCTAGTGGTTTAGGTGTCTGCCTCTTACCCAAGATGTTGGGGTTTGATCCCCATCAGGGTGAGAGTGGTCTAGTGGTTTAGGTGTCCGCCTCTCATCCAAGGAGTTCAATCCCCATCAGGGTGAGAGTGGTCCAGTGGTATAGGTGTCCGCCTCTCATCCAAGAGGTTTTGGGTTTGATCCCCATCAGGGTGAGAGTGGTCTAGTGGTTAAGGTGCCCGCCTCACCCAAGGGGTTCAATCCCCACCAGGGGTACTTTCTCATGGCCTCTCAAAATGGACACAGTACTGGTTTCTGCCCAGGAAATGACCCGGGAGTGATTCTATAAGCTTAACTTTCGTCACAATCGAGCTAAAATAAATTTGTATATACTCTGACTCATCGAACCTGCTATTGGAGGTCGAAATTATACAGTATTTTTAAAATCTGCAGTACATTCACTTAAGAAAATTAGCAGTCAGCTGTTATAGTGGCTGAACCAGTAGACAAAATATTCTCTCGAATACTAAGCTGTTTTAAAGCTGCACTCTCACAGATTGAACGTTTTGTCAACTTTTTATGCCCCCACAAAGTGGCGGCATATAGGGTTGCCCTTGTCCGTACGTACGTCTGTCTGTCTGTACGTACGTACGTCCCGAAGATTGTTTCCGATCTAATTCTTGAAAACCGTTTGTCCAATCCTCACCAAACTTTAAACACATGTTTGTGACCATAATATCTTGATCAAGTTCGATAGTCATGGAAATCGCTTTAGTCATTTAGGAGTTACGGCCCTTTTTTGCCAAAAATACTTCAAAAATATATGTTTCCAATCTAATTCTTGAAAAGTATGTGTCCAATCCTCACCAAACTTTACATACATGATTGTGACCATAATATCTTGATCAAGTTCGATAGCCATGGAAATCGCTTTTGTCATTTAGGAGTTACGGCCCTTTATTTGCAAAAAAAGACTTGAAAAATACGTCCCGAAGATTGTTTCCGATCTAATTCTTGAAAACTGTTTGTCCAATCCTCACCAAACTTTTAACACATGTTTGTGACCATAATACCTTGATCAAGTTCGATAGCCATGGAAATCGCTTTAATCATTTAGGAGTTAGGGCCCTTTATTTCCCAACAATACTTAAAATATATCTTATCCGATCTAATTTTTGAAAAGGATTTGCCCTTGTGCAGATTATCCTGAATAATCATTATGGCTTATTTTCTGTGACAAAAAATCGAAGTGGGGGCATCCGTGTCCTATGGACACATTTCTAGTTTATTCGTTGTCTTGAAATGAGCCAATATTTGCGAAAATGCATAAAAACCAGGTATATAAGACTGCTGACAAAAAAATAGATCATAGAATTTTATATTTAAGTTCAAAAAAATGATTTTTAATGCATTTTTCTTAAACTGTTAGTAACGGTTCATAAAACATTAATATAAAATTCTAGAATCTGATTTTTGTCAGCAATCTTAAATCATTGGTTTGCAGATATTTACGCAAAAAAAATGCTGTATCCAAGATAAAAAGTTGTAAAAATGGTAAATCTGTAAGAGTGCAGCTTTAAGGGTTATGTCAGTATGTATTTACCAAAATAAAGAGCTATGCGACTGCATCGCATTAAATTGATTATTTTGGTAAACAATATAATAACGGTGAACCATTACAAAGGTTATTACTTAAATACTTTTATGCTGTATATTATGTAATAATTTTAACCACAGGGGTTTCTCTCGAAAAAAATAATTCTTATATATATAAGAAACCCCTGTGATTTTAACCCCCTACCGATTTCACCGTAGGGGACATCCGTCCGAATATCACGCACATCATTTTATTTTATTGTTCGACAAATAGTGAAAATGTTACTTAGACTCGATCTTAACATATGTAACTAAAAAGTGTTTAAAAACTTGATATGTCGAACGCGCCAGACAAAAATGTGGTTGCCATGGCAACATAAAGAATCAATTTACTACACATGAAAAGGGTCCTATTATAACAGAAAAATGTCATTCTCTTAACTGGATCTTTGCCCTGTATAATGAAGTATTAAAACTTATTTCATGTAATGTAATATGCGGACAGAGGGAAATAGGGATATTATGCAAGCCAATAATATTTTTAATTTACATCGTGAAAAATGAGGTTGCTATTTCAACACTTTTTTAAAGCTGCACTCTCATAGATTGAACGTTTTGACAACTTTTAATTTTTTTATTGTTTTGGAACGAGCCAATTTATATGAAATGAATGGAAACCAGTGATATACGTCTACAACTGCTGACAAAAATCAGATCGCAAATTTTCATAGTTTAGTTAAAAAACTGACGTTTTATGCGTTTTTCTTAAACCGTTAGTAACTCTTTTAGCCATAAAATATCAATTTTTGATGGAAATATGAAAATCTGCATTCTGATCTTTTGTCAGCAGTCTTATACCACTAGTTTGCAGATATGTATGCAAAAAAATGGCTCATTCCAAGACAATAATAAATAAGTTGGCAAACAGTAACTTTGTGATAGTGCAGCTCTTATTTTAATGCTAGTAATTTCAATTTGTTTAAGAATCCAAAGGGGACTTTTGTAATGTAAGTAATACTCAGTGACTTGTTTCTTTTACCAGGTATTAAATAAGATCTAATGGCAAAACAATGGCCTCTTATAGACAATTATTAAAGGAGAAGGAAGCCCAGAACTGGGTAAAGGCCGCCCTCGCCCTCAACATCACCAAAGACGGATTAAAAGATTTTCTGGAGGACGTGCTGACATGCGTTCACCAGGACATCTATAGCACCGTTAGAACATCCAAGGGTCTTCCATCCGGGGCAGCATGTGCACATTGTTTCACAGAAAACGTGTTGAAATGCACCACTCCTAAGATATGCACAACAACTAAAAACTGCAAATTTCATAACGGTCCTTCAAAACAGTATGTTCCTTGTCCAGTCGGGATTTGTGAATGCGTCCGTGATGAAATAGTCAAACATCACAGGTTTTCGGGACCATCATGGAAGAATACGAACGCCGACAAATGGAGCACCATTCCGTGGGAGATAGGCAAGTGTTTCCTGCCTCCTGATGGCTACAAGACCGTGCCCTCCATCAAAGACAGTGACTTTAACGGAGTGATCAGCGTCATGATGAATTGCAAGGATTTCCAGAACAAACTGTCGTTTAACGTTGCGACACGGCACAATTTATTAACAGAGGTAAACATATTAATCACACTATGATCATATTATACGATTCCGTTGACTTTTTAAAGCTGCACTCTCACAGATTGACAGTTTTGACGTTTATTATATTTTTATCTCAAATTCAGCTGATTTCGCACATCAATACATTTAATTCAGTCATATAAGACAACTTACTTAAGAACTGCCGAGAAACTCATTTTTTACTAATGCTTTTTTCCATACAACATCTCACTGTATTATCATTATATCACTGGTTTCCAGACACTAACGCAAACATTGGCTTATTCCCAGACAAAATATAAAAAATGTTGTTTTAACGGTCAATTTGTGAGAATGCCGCTTTAAAGAATGTGCATTATTAATGCAGATTTTTTAGTATTATATATATATATATATATATGTATGTATAAGTTCCCATGTATACTCATTTAAAACCATGGCAACCATTACAAATACACTATATAATTGATAATTTTGTACATTTGCGACTTATGACATAAACCACGGAGTCTTAACGTGCATGTACACGTTTCTTCATATTGAATGCATTTCGATTTGGGCCATGTTCACCACAACTACAAGCTATGTTAGACAATACTTATTTCAAACATTACATTTAAGGTTCGAGACATTGGTCGACGCGTACGCCACTCCAATGACCAGAGGGTCATGGACAAAGAACTAGTGGACTTCCTGTTCAAGCTCCGCACCCTGCTGGAGGATAAAACTGAACTAGCAAACCGACCCAAGGCGCAACACGCCGTGGAACAGCTTAAGGAGGTACGAATTAAATGCAGTTAAAGAGTTAAATGATAGATGACAAAACTGAACTAGCATACCGACTCAAGGCATAGCACGCCGTGGAACAGATTAAACAGGTATGACTTTGCATGATTGATGACACAACTGAACTAGCATACCGACTCAAGGCATAGCACGCCGTGGAACAGCTTAAGAAGGTACGAATTTACATGATAGCGGACTAAACAGATTATACAGGTATGACTTTACAAGAAAGATGACACAATTGAACTAGCATACCGTCCCTAGGCACGACACGCCGTGGAACAGACTAAACAGGTATGGCTTTACAAGATAGATGACGCAACTGAACTAGCATACCGACCCAAGGCACGACACGCCGTGGAACAGATTAAACAGGTATGACTTTACAAGAGAGATGACAAAATTGAACTAGCATACCGACCCAAGGCACGACACGCCGTGGAACAGATTAAACAGGTATGACTTTAAAAGAGAGAGATGACAAAATTGAACTAGCATACCGGCCCTAGGCACGACATGCCGTGGAACTTATACAGGTTTGACTGTACGCGATAGATGACACAGCTGAACTAGCATACCGATGCAAGGCACCACACTCCGTGGAACAGATTTTAAAAACAGGTGTGACTTTACATGATAGATGACACAGCTGAACTAGCATACCGATGTAATTCACAACACGCCATAGAACAGGTATGAGAAAGGGTATGAGTTAACGTTTACTTTTATTGTATTAAATTCAGTCGACACATGTAGAAATACATATTAACTTGCTGGAAGAGTACTTTTAAATTATAACATGTGTACTATTTTTTGTGTAGTTCAGGCATGATTATTAAAAATAATTTTATTATGCACGGTGAAACTTCGCAGACGACTTGACTGCCAACTTCTGCGCATGTGTGCACCCGGAATTGACTTATTATGTTATGGGACACAATTAAACTAGCATACCCTAAGCTCAAAAAACCGTAGAAGTGCTTCACCAGGTATGAACTCGAGAGTGTGAGGCCGTGAAACAGCTGATAAAAGGTATGATTGCAGTGTCCTTTTTTGTATCAGATTCGATAAACTCGTGCAAAGATATGTGTGTACTCTTGTGTAAGAGGAGCGATTGCGAATTATATCGAGTGGACTACCTTTTGTGCGGATCAGGTATGCGTATATTGAATACAATTTAGAATAGTATGGTTTGACCTCGTCACCGGACTTAAGACCCTACGTGACCTTGTACCTTATCAGATCAACAGACATTAGTGTAGGTGGGGGCCCCTATTCGACCTTGCACTTAATTATATCAACGGACTTTACTGTTGGTGGGGTCACTATTTGATCCACTTAATTAGATCACCGGACTTAAGTGTAGGTAATTAAGGGCCTTATTTGATCCACTTAATTAGATCACCGGACTTTAGTGAAGGAGGGGTCATTATTTTACCTTGCACAATTAAACCAACGGACTTTAGTGAAGGTTGGGTCCCTATTTGACCATGCACCTAATTAGATTACCGGACTTTAGTGTAGATGGGGTCATTATTTTACCTTGCACAATTAAACCAACGGACTTTAGTGAAGGTTGGGCCATTATTTGACCTTGCACCTAATTAGATCACCGGACTTTATTGAAGGCGGGGTCCCTATTTGACTCTCCACTTAATTAGATCAACAAACTTTAGTGTAGGTCGGGGCCCTATTTGATCCACCTAATTAGATCACCGGACTTTAGTGTAGGTGGGGCCCCTATTTGACCATGTACCTGATTAAATCTCCGGACGTTAGTGCAGGTGGGGTCCCTATTTCACATTGCACCTAATTAGATCACCGGAAGTTAGTGTATTATTATGGGGGTCCCTATTTGACCTTACATCTAATCAGATTACCGGACGTTTGTGTTTGTGGGGGTCCCTATTTGACCTTGCACCTAAATAGATCACCGAACTTTAGTGTAGTTGGGGGTCTCTATTTGACCGTGCACCTCATTAGATCACCGGACTTTCGTGAAGGTGAGGGTCTCTATTTGACTGTGCACCTAAAATGGTCACCGAACTTCAGAGTAGGTTGGGGCCCCTATTTGACCTTGCACCTAAAAAAATCACTGAACTTTAGTGTAGGTGGAGTCCCTGTTTGACCGTGCACCTAATAAGATCACCGGACTTTAGTGTAGGTGGGATACCTTTTTGACTTTGCACTTAATTGAATCACCAATTAATTGACCATGTACCTAATTACTAGTAGATCACCGGAATTTAGTGATGGTCGGGGACCCTATTTGACCTTGCATCTAATTAGATCAACGGTCTTAAGTGTAGGTGGGAGTCCCTATTTGACCTTATTAGAAGCGAGGCCAAACCAAGGTTGCTTACCGATGAGTCACGAACCCTCCCACGTCTTAAACGTACTAAAGCGAAATTTTTAAGTCGTGGCATCAACATACAAGTCATTGGAACGAGTAATTTAGTCGTGATCACGAGATAAAAATAGTTTTATTTGCACATGTCATCTCTATGACATAGTACATAGGAAACTAATATAGTCAAATTATTTTCCGTTAAAATTCTGTATGTATATTATTTTATAACATAGTCTTTGAATTATGGGATGCTTTATGTCTTGATCTGTTTTGTTGACAGCTGGAAACAGACGATTTCAAGATCATTGCTGAGAAAGAAGGGGAGATATTGAAGGAAGGTAAGAGACGCTTTTTGATCAAAGTGATGTATATGAATATTGATGAAACAGTGTGTAGAGTAGCTAGCTTGGGTCTGCTTATGAGAAGTAGGGTGTTGGTCGCTGTGAATGAAAGATAGTGTTGAAACTTTGTATGTACTCATACATCTTCAAACTCATACCACCACTTCAATTCTGCTGCCTATCTTGTTACCAAGCGTCTTGTGGTAATGCTGCTTCTTATCTTCTGTACTAAGCATCTTGTGATAATGCTGCTTCTTATCTTCTGTACCAAGCGTCTTGTAATAATGCTGCTTCTTATCTTCTGTACCAAGCGTCTTGTGATAATGCTGCTTCTTATCTTCTGTACCAAGCGTCTTGTGATAATGCTGCTTCTTATCTTCTGTACCAAGCGTCTTGTGATAATGCTGCTTCTTATCTTCTGTACCAAGCGTCTGGTGATAATGCTGCTTCTTATCTTCTGTACCAAGCGTCTCGTGATAATGCTGCTACTTATATTCTGTACTAAGCGTCTCGTGATAATTCTGCTTCTTATATTCTGTTCCAAGTGTCTTGTGATAATCTAGCACACCGAAAAGGTATTTTTGGTGATTTCAGCCATGCTGGAAAATTCCATCTGGCACCCCCATGCCAGAAGAGTCACGCGCTCTGACATACTACTTTCAATTTCTTTTATAATACACTTCATATTTAATCATAATTATGATTTAACAATATATGAGTTGTTCCATCATCATTGACTTTATGCACCTGTCAAATGTAACCACGGCCCCTCCAGGTCCGGGGAAGAGCTGGGACTTTGACTTTCGGTCTAGCCAAGACAGGGTAAAACCCCGTCCTGCGGGGACGAACTGATGGTCAAATCCCCGCCAAATGCTCCCGCGCCCCAGAGACCATAAGTTAGGCACATTCCCCGCTATATTTGGCGCGAATTATACATACAAAACCACCGCATTCACTCGGCACTTCGGGGCCACCAGGATGGTAAAAACACGGCCCAATTCACCGGCTATCCCCGGTATACCCCCGGGCCTTGGGGGCCGGGGTTACAATTGACTGGTGCATTAAAATAATATATCTTAAAACAAAACAAAAAAAAACTTTGAAGACGTGATACTGTAGGAACTTCTTGGCGAATGACGTAATAAAAACACTGCGCGTCATGACGTCATTATCGCACGCGCTTTTTGGTGAAATGTACAAAAATACGCCTTTTTATGTCTTTTCTTCATAAAAGAATGTAATTAACGGTATGCTAGGAATCCGTGCCGGATAGAAAAATCCGACCCTCGGGCACGCTGCGTAGACGATAACTTGGCAAGCCTCGTTACCTGGCAACGCACGTGCCCTCGGGTCGGATTTTACAATCCGGAAAATGAAGTGTTCACCAAGTGTTTTGTGATAATGCATACGTGTATGTTCGTAACTTTTTTATTTTTAATGTTTTATTTTTCCCATTACTACAGGACTACGACTACGTTTGGCAAACCATTACCGAACCACTTTGGCCGACATGCCGATATCTCCCATTCTTGGAGATAAGAACGCCAAACTCAACAAATTCTACGTGTTACCGAAAATTGTGGAGAAAGATCATAGAAAAATCGGCAAAATTGATAAGGAAGAAAGCGGACAAAATGTTGTAAAATTTTCAGATGTTTTCTTAAAAGAAGATCAGTTGCTCAGAAACGTTTTCCTTGTTGGAGAACCGGGCAATGGCAAATCCACATTCTCCGTAATGTGTGCCCTGGAATGGACTCACCAGTATTTACCAGCGGAGGAAAACGTCGGTATTAAAACAAGCTTTGCCGACCCAGAATTCTTCAAAGAGTTTGCATTTTTGTTTCGTGTCACCCTACGAGATTCAGGTAAAACGTGTGATCTAGCACAAATGATCAAGGATCAACTTATACGTAAAATCTATCACGAGAAGGATGCCGATGATGGCTTCCGGCTATTGCAGACGATGCTGGAAAGTGAAAAATGTTTAATCATAGCTGACGGCCTCGACGAATGGACCCATCCGGAAAACGTAAACTGTACCTGCAACACTGAGGAAAAAGTCACCCCTTTCCGAAATTCGGCCAACAAGGCCACACTCCTCACGACAACGCGTCCCTGGCGACTGTCACAGTTTAGAGTGCAGGATTCAAAGATCGACAAATATCTTGAAATAGAAGGAGCTGCAGACACAAGGCAACTCGTGGAAAATATCCTCACCATCCTTAATGAGGGAAATGAGGATGAACGGACACCAGAGGCTTTCATGAACATGGTGTGGGAGAAGGGTCTTAAAGGATTATTGTCAGCACCTATCAGTATCACCCAGCTCGTGTGCCTGTGGTTCGAGGGCAAATCGTTAACCGATTCAAAGTGTGACATTTATGCTGGCGTGATAAACATGCTATCATGTAGACTTAGTGATATGCAAAGCGGGCATAACATTCCGGAAATTGAACTGCCATCTGTATTAAACGAACATGAATGCTTCGTGCAAAATCCCATGGTTTACCTCGCGCTGGCAAAGTTAGCATACACAACTTTGTATTCAGAGTGCAGAGATTCGTCTGTTGTATTCAGCAACAAAACAGTCAACGCTTTGTTAAGCAGGGAGCAGGTTGAATTTGCATTGAAGTCAGGCTTACTCACGGAGAAGAAATCCAACTCATTGATCAAGAGATCATCTCACTTTTCATTCTTTCATAAAACACTTCAAGAGTTTTTAGCCGCTCTTCATTTATGTTTAAATGAAAACGACTTCAGTCAGCTATCAAGCAAGTACGAACAAGATAATAAGGAAAATATCTTGGGAGATGTTTCTCAGACATTTATTTTCATATGTGGAATGAAGCCCGCGCTCGGTGTACAAATGTCTTCATGGATCAATAGTTCTAGACCACCATACCAACCATCAATCGACTATACAGAGGCTAGACTACTTCAGGACCTGATTCTCTCCGGGCACCGTGAAGCCAGGGCGAACAACTATGGTGACATACCGCTCTATCTCGCACACTTCTGGATTGATAGTAACGAGGATGTCGTAGTGTTAAAAAAGCTGATGATGATAAACAAGGAACGTATTCAGTCACTAGACATCAATGAATACAATGATCAAATTAATGGGGAAGAGCTGCAGGAGGTGATCACATCCTCCTCCGACTCCCTCAAAGCAGTGAGACTGGATTTCCGTGATGGGCAGTATGACCTGTCCCAGTGTCACAGGCTGGAATATCTGCATATACGGGGAGACAATACAACACGTGTGCAGGTTGATCCAACAAATATTACAACATGTGGCTTACAGTATGTATCATCGAATGTTGAAATGTACATATTTAGATTATTTAAACACGATCAAAGGTGGAGTAAACTACAACGTGTTATGTTACAGAGCGTTAAGAATGTCCAGTTACTTGTGGATACACTACCAAGTCTCCCTCAGTTACAACGCCTTGTCATAGGGGCTACAGATCTAGGTGAGCTCCACCTCCTCCCTCCAGCCTCCATCACCGATATTACACTATGGTATGTGACAATGACAGCGGAGGCGGTGCGGAGTCTGATAGAGACGATGAAGAACATACCACACACCATTACATGCGGCATGCTGACCTGCAGGGTGAAACCTGCCAGTGAGATGGAAGACATCCGAGAACATATGGACAGTTCGCCGTCATTCAAGGTTCTCCAGTTTCACGATTGGAGTGGAGAGCTTAATTTCAAATTCACCAAAATGTGAACAATAAGTTAAATGTTAGCATCGATTATGGGAATTCATATTTGATGAAAAACAGTGAAACAATCAATGGGGAAGTGTCATTCTATTTATAGAAATGTATGTTACTTTTTCCAGGAACTAATTATTATCACCACTTTCTATGTGTATTCAGTTAATTTGATTTATGTTGTGTATTTACTTGCATCCAAAAATAGATTTAACTGTACACAGCAATGTCGTTGTGGCAGACGTTATTAAACATATCTGATGGGGATGAAAACTTTCTTTTTTAATTATAACACAACAGTCCGTAATCAACACGTGCAATAGTCGGTTTAACTTGGACATTTTTTAAAAGAATCTCTTAATAAAGCAACTCATTTCCTAGTTTAATGTGATATCATTTGATAAATGTTACGTATTTACTTCGCTTATGGATTATGAATTAAGGGGGAATATTTAGTTTTTTCTTTATTTACAATGGCATCCTTGCTCAGCTGTATTTCATATTCTGTATTAGAGGAGTATACCAATAACACGTTGACTTTTTATGTTTATAATCGATTACATAAATTAAACATTATTATGAAATCTACAAAATGATATTATGTATCAACAAATGCTACAAAAGAAATAACCAAACATTGAGTAGATTTAGTTACCAAAATTATAGCTAGAATATATAATTGCCTATTATTTAACATATCACACAATTTGATTATAATTGAAGAATATATGATTAAACGTTGAAAGTATTATTTGATTTGTATTTAATACAATGAGGCTGAGGATGTGTTAGAATGATGATGATGATTGTGGTGATGGCGGTGGTGGTAACGATTACGATGATGATGACGGTGGTGGTTGTGGTGGTTAATACGATAAGGATGAAAATGTGTTAGAATGATGAGTATACGTATGATGATGTTGACTACAACCACGACGCCGACGACGATGATGATGAAGTTGGTGATGATGATGATGATGATGATTGTGGTGGTTGTGGTTGAGACGACGTCGATGATGATGGCGGTAGCCGTGGTAACGACGGCGACAATGATGATGATGATGGTGATGGTTGTGGTGGTTAATACGATGAATATGAAAATGTGTTAGAATGATGAGTATAAGTATTATAATGATGACAACAACCACGACGTCGATGATGATGATGATGATGGTGGTGGTGGTGGTTTAGCTTGAGACGATGAATATGATGGTGGAAGCCATGGTAACGACGGCGATGGTGATGATGATGATGATGATGATGATGATGATAAAGTGTACTTAATATATTGAGTGGGTTTATTCGCAGTCCAGGAGGAAAAGTAAGCTAGTTGCATGATCTGCCGTGAACAAATAATATTTGGCCTCATCGCACATTCGCAAATCCTTACTACTAAACGGATGTAAATAAAAACGCTACAATGATTTAATTAAGGCTGTATTTAATAACCAAAACACAAATGAATAAAATATGAAACAACAATCCTGTGGAAATCAAATTATGCAGAAAGTCGCAAATTAATCATAATGCTGTCAGGTGAAATTTAATTTAAATTGATTGCCGCCACCCAAACGTATGCAATATGCAGTTACGTGCGTTGCGTTCATGGCGCCGCCTGTATAAACGCAGCCCCTTGTCAGCATTGGTTATATTAAATCGTGATACATCACTTAATATCACGAAACGCCATCGACGAGCACGATTGTTGACCGTTCCCTGACGACAAACTTGACGGTGACGCCACGTGAGAATCATGTCACGATAGGTCTCATGCAGCGTATGCCCCGCTCTTATAAGCCGATTTCTCACTGTATGGCGGTTGTAATGTCGTATGCGGACGGCATCTGCGTCGTTACGTATTTTCAACCTTTGTGCCGTTACTGAACATCGATCGTTCAAGATATTCAAATTGCTTTTTCTTGAGCTATGCCCGTTCTTAGAAATACAAACACAGTTGTTGGCGTTCGCCGTGCATCGTTTTTGTTGCGCCGCTCTGAGTAAATGTAATACATTGGTATTGATACCTAACAGATAATCTAATGTATAAAAATCAGAGATCAAATATTCAAAAGACACTATATAATACATTTGCAAGAAGAGGAGAATTCCAAATTGTCAAAATCTTAATATTGAATTTTGAGTACAACGCATTGAATCTTACTTACTGCAGATATCACATCGCTTACAACACTATATACATGTATATTTATATGTAGCTTTCGCAGTGATGGCGTATTTTTCCAATTTTAAATTTACTGGGTTGGTCTTCCCCGTTAATACCAGTTATTTTAAAAATAGTGTTGACAGTCGAAACCCATTGACTCGAACTCGCTTGGCTCGACTTCCACGTTGGCTTGAACTGTAGTTAAAGGACCGATGTTTTTTACTTAATGTAAAATGACGTTTAACCCGACTAAAGGATTGAATAAATGTTACTACAAAGCACAACACCGTCATTAGGGACATTCAGAAAACTGAATCGTCCTATGACGTAACATATATTCTTGCCTTATTGTCAGACTGACGGGCATGTACCCTTGACAATGCGCACTTTTAGCATGTACGTGAAGTAAGCGGCCATGCGTACTAGCGGCCTAGCGGCGTGAAGTTATCGGCCTAGCGGCGTGAAGTTAGCGACCTAGCAACTTGAAGTTAGCGGCCTAGCGGCGTGAAGTTGGCGGCCTAGCGGCCTAAAATTGAATCCTATTTCAAAGCATGTTTACATGCATTCTCTCTTAAAACAATGACATAGTACATGTATCTGTTTTTATGCACAAATTAACACATAGAAGCTATTATCAACATTTTTTTAATGTCGATAAAGTAGCTAGCTATTTTAAAGCATTAAACATGCCTGTTCTTCGAAACCAATGATATATTTACTGTTTTATGCACAAATAATCACTCTAAAGCAGCTAACTTTTTCAAAATAGTCGATCAAGCAGTTCACCCGCCTAGCGGCCTAAAATTGGTTTCTAATATAAACCATTTATACATGCCTTTCCTTCTCTAAAAAATGACAAAGTTATGGTTTCTATCACAAATCACCATCCTGTCTGCATTTCGCCCAAAACTCGACAAAGCTGCCTAAAAAATCCATTAAAGCGAATATCAGCATTTTTATTTTTTGTATTTAGCAAAATTGTTAAACCATAGATTAATCATTGTTTTGGAAGAAAACGCATGTATATATACCATTTTAGGCTGCTGAACTTCACGCCGCTAGGCCGCTGAAGTGCTCGATCAACAATTAAAAAAAAAGGTTTACAATTGCTTAAGAGTGATAATTTGGGCATAAACACAGAATATACATAAAAAAATAGAAGAAGAGGCATGTTCACATGCTTTGAAAAGCTGACTGCTAGTTCGACTTTTTAAAAAAAAAGAATGTTGATAATCGCCTCAGAGTAATCGTGAGTGCTTATTACTCAGTTAATATTTCTTTGTTTTATAAGAAAATAGATATCATTTTAGGCCGCAAGGCCGCTAGGCCGATAACTACATACTTTCTACGTCACTAATAATAGGGTCATCACGGACTTCTTTCTTTCATTGATTGTGTTTTAATGCACTAGTCATTTGAACACTCTAAGGGTTTATTTTCAACTTCCATTTTGGCTCAACTTGCATGCCAACTTTTCCCATATTTTCTTTAAAATGACAGTAATATGCAACGCCCTAATCTTAATCATCACCATAATCAACAACATCATCACAACCACTATGATCATCACCACAATCACAACCACTACCACCATCATCATCCCCACAACCATCACCATCATCATCATCATCATCATCATCATCATCATCATCACAACCACCATCATCATCTCCACAATCACAACCACCACCATCATCTCAATAACACAACCACCACCATCATCATCATCCCCACCATCATCATTATTACCAACGCCAGCATCATCATAACTATCATAATTATTATCATCATCATCATCATCATCATCATCATCATCATCATCATCATCATCATCTTGATCATCATCATCATCATCATCATCATCATCTTGATCATCATCATCATCATCATCATCATCATCATCATCAACGTCATCACCATCGTTTTTGTTGAAATATTTTTTAGCTTCATAATAAATGGTTAGGTTAATCCTCTTTATGTGGCAAAAAGGCACAGTTGCACCCCATATACGCAATTTCTGCTTTATGCGTTGAGCGTCGCCGCATAAACGTTTACGCGTTGAAAATCACCTCATAAACGAAAACAACACGTTTATTCCATCGAAGTTTTCTATCTGGAACAGAAACTCATAATTGGTATTTTTTCTAGCACATCTTAAAAAGCGCATTTTGGTACATTTTACCCAAAAAGCGCGTGCGAAGATATTTACTGACATCATGGCGCGCAGTATTTTTTTATTCACTGCTTACGTCAATAAGTCCCGTCAGTTTCACGTCTTTTAAGGATTATTTCGTTTTGTTTTCAATGAATATTTTTTGAAAAGTTCATGTTAATGAACCTCATCTATTGATATATCATAATAATGGTTACATAAAGTGTGTAATAAAATAAATTAACAATATTACGTCACAGCGCGTGACTCATCTGGCATGGGGGGGGGGCATATGGCTGAATTCACCGGAAATGCCTAGCCTTATTTCTTTAATTGTATGGTCGATAGAAAGTATATCATGCCATTTCAAAACAGCGCAATCAGAAATAAAAGTTTGCAATACCTTTAATTAAAATTGAAAATAAATATTCGTAAAACCGATTTTAGAGGAACTATTTGACGTCAATAGTGATTTAAAATTACTGCGCTTTTTGATGTCAGTACCCAACGTCGCACGCGCTTTTTATGAAATGTTCAAAAGGGCTTTTTCTACGTCATTTTTTCCACAAATTCATAATTTTAGATATGCAAGGAAAATATCAATTATGTAATTTCGGTCCGGATCGAAAAATCCGACACTCGGTCACGCTGCGTGGCCAGTTACTCTTTTTTTATCATTTATTTTTCAACATATATCATAAAGAATATATATATATATGCCTAAACATTTCTATGTTGTGTAGAAAGGCATTCTTTATCGCTCACACACTCGCACACACATATGCACACACACGCACAGACACGCACGCACGCGCACACACTCGCGCACACGCGCACACGCGCGCACACGCGCGCACACACACACGCACACACACACACGCACACACACGCGCGCACACACATGCCATGTCAACAACGAAGCGTGGTGTGGGCTTCAACGAATCCTGGAAACGCCCCATCTACAAGTAAAAAAGACGGATAGATATCTTACAGTAAGGGTGTTCTAATACGCCAGCGGATCCATGGGGTGGCCGGGGCAACCGGCGCCCCCTCACTGTATCGTCGAAGATTACTTTATATTTCAAAGAAGAAAAGGGTAATAAAATGCGCCCATATTTTCTGACTAAAAATTGTTAATTGTTCACTATTAATACAATTATATCGAATTTATTAAATCACTATCTTGTTAATGATTTTCCATAATTCTTTACCAGCTCAAGATGCGAAGGTGACCACAAGGGGCTTGTCATTTGCCGTCACCCTAGACGGGCCAACCTTAAACCAGTCCGCCTCTCTCATAAAAGACACCAGGGCCGTAATGCGTCTTAGGAGAAAATTTCAACTTCGTGAAAAGAATCTTCTTTTGAAGAGGGAGAACACTATATATATATATATATTTCATTTTAGGCATAACTTGTATGTAATATTCAATACAGGTGAGCTATAACGCCGAAGAAAAGGAGCTAATGGTCACCATTATGCGGGATGACTTCCTGGACGAGAGGAGGACAAAGGCAAGAAGGTTCAGAACAGAAAACTGGCCGTGGACGCTGATAAGCTGGAAAGCAAAGAGGCTATTGGGTGTTCTTCCGCCCCACCTGACAGCGCCGCGAACACCGATATGAAGGTCTCATATTTGTATGCCCCCCTAAGGTGGGCATATTAAAATCGCACCGTCCGTCCGTCCGTCCGTGTGTCCGATAACTCGTGTCCGGGCTGTAACTTTCCCTTGTATGGACATATTTTAATTTTATATTTATATTTTCCACTAGCAGTTAAACGTTTTCGCTTGTTTACAGTGCTGTCGTCTTGGCATTTCTCAACCAAGGCCCTTATCGCTTCAAAAAGAAGATTTTCAATGCGTTAATGGAAGTAATACGACATTCAACTCAATATTTTCTTATTTATTTTTCATTTATGGCGATGGCTTAATGTGTTACCTCATCGGTTTCAGAATCAGAGGGTCTAAGATTCGATCCCCTGACATGTGACGGTTCGTCAATTATTAGTATTGGTCATCAACTGGGATTGGTAAAAAAGCTCATATGTACGAGATTGATTGACATTTTAGTGTAACTCAGGAGAATTGCGAGCTGTACCAGTATTGATAAAATATTATACGAGTAACTGATGTGTTGTCAGGGCAATGACAATTACAAAATGAGGCGAGGAAGCGGGATTTAGTTTTCAAAACTGTACCAATTGCGCGCTTTAATTATGTGAAAATGGTACACATATTTTACAGGGTCCAATAGGGAGTTTTATCGTTGCTCTAAAGAAATGTTATTTCTTGCAAACACTCCCTTACCCAAAATCATCGTTTTAAGGAAAGGTTTTTTCTTGACCTTAGTGCAAAACATTTTTAACACCAGCGATATCATAAAGTTTAAAACTAATTGAAGCCTCAGTATAAAGTAATGTCAATCTCAGTTCAATGTAATTACAGTCTCAATATGAATAAATAAAAGTTTCGGTAGAATGGTAAAACAGTGTCGGTTTAAAGTAATTACAGTGTCGGTATAAAGTAATTGCGGTCTCTGTATGAAGTAATTGGTGCATCCAAATAAATTGCCACAGGCATGGTATGAAGTAATTGCAGTCTCGATATGAAGTAATTGCAGTCTCGATATCAAGTAATTGCAGTCTCCATATGAAGTAATTGCAGTCTCGATATGAAGTAATTGCAGTCTCGATATGAAGTAATTGCAGTCTCCATATGAAGTAATTGCAGTCTCGATATGAAGTAATTGCAGTCTCCATATGAAGTAATTGCAGTCTCGATATGAAGTAATTGCAGTCTCGATATGAAGTAACTGCAGTCTCGATATGAAGTAATTGCAGTCTCGATAAGAAGTAACTGCAGTCTCGATATGAAGTAATTGCAGTCTCGATATGAAGTAACTGCAGTCTCGATATGAAGTAATTGCAGTCTCGATATGAAGTAACTGCAGTCTCGATAAGAAGTGACTGCAGTCTCCATATGAAGTAACTGCAGTCTCAGTATAAAGTTATAAAAGTGTCTGTATGATGTAATTGCATTCTCGATATGAAGTAATTGCAGTCTCAGTATAAAGCTATAAAAGTGTCTGTATGATGTAATTGCATTCTCGATATGAAGTAATTGCAGTCTCAGTATAAAGTTATAAAAGTCTCTGTATGATGTAATTTTGCTCTGGGTATGAAGTAATTGCAGTCTCCATATGAAGCCACTGCAGTCTCAGTATAATGTAATTATGGTCTCATTTTAAAGTTATTAATGTCTTTGTATGAATCAATTGCAGTCTCGGTATGAAGTTATTACAGTCTTTGTATAAAGCAATTGCAGTCTTGGAATAAATTAATAACATTCTCTGTGTAAGATTTCCAAATAAAGTAAATCCTCTCCCTGTATTTAGTAATTTCAGTGCCGGTATTTAGTCATGACAGACATTTATTTAGGCACAAATTATAAAATAATGATAGAAACAGAACTTTGTGTTAGATTTATTTTAATCAAACAGAAGGATTAAGACATCTGCTTACAAATCTATGTAACCAATAATAATTTACAGATAAAGGGCCAATTGTTCAGAACTCATTTAAAGTTAACAATGTCATTAATGTCTGCATTAATTTTCAAATAGTTATAGCTCTGAAACTTGAATCAAAACGCTTATGATCTGCAATGTTTTTAGCAAGGTTTGTGACGGTTTTTCCAGCTGTACATGTTCTACTTAAACATATGAGCAGATCACAAACTAGCATCCCTTTTAAAGGTAATGATATAGTTTAAATGACATTGCTTTCTTTCATTAAGTTCTGAGCAATTAGCATATTGACTGATAGTCAGGTGTTATATTCCATTTTATGGACAATAAAAAGTGACGTTCAGGGAGAGGAGGTCTGGTAATTATCACTTGATGTGGTTCATAAAACAGGGTATAAACAGATATCGTCAGTCTGAAAGTGTTTTATTATATGCTTGTAGCAATAATATTCCTATAAAAACATATTCTTACAACTAATTTTCATTACTTACGTCAAAAATGTTACTTTCACGAAATGACATGATTGACGATAATTCTATTTCTAGTCTCCAGTTTTACCATTGAAAACAAGGGGAATATTGTCCCAGTATTATATATGGTGACAGGTCCCTGTAAACCATGGGATTTTGTTTACAAAAATATCACACACAAAAATTTGCCAATAAATTTGCCATTATTTGCCTGGGTATATATATAACTGTCTATATACATGTACATGTAATGTCATGTGACAGCCTCCCGACCAATAAAACCATTGCAATTAAACCAAGCATATGTAATAATAAGTACTAACAGTACACTTCACTTTGCATATAAATAAATACACAGCATCATAACAACCAGTGCATGGCATATATACATGATTTACACTTTACAGAATAAAATCAAAGTCTTAGAACTGTATATTGTAAATGAGAAATGAAACAACAAGAGCTTGGCTTCGATTTGCTTCCTACATATTGTTTACAAAAATCAGAAGTTGTTTCAAAGGCACTCATATTTTTTGAAAGACCACTAAAAGACAATTGAAAGACCACTGGCTTCAAAAAGCTGTAACATGACATTTCATGTACATTTAATTACATATATCAGACACTTGACATATTAGGTAACTAATGGTTCAAGGTTGTTAGTGGGTAATTACAAAAATAAAGAGTTGATGCCACACAGTCGCACAACCATTTATTTTGTATTAGTCCATATTAGCAACCTTTAATTTTTAGTGGTCTACATAACATTGTGTAAACTACCCACTCAATTGAATTGAATTGAATTGAATTAACACAGTTTATATCTACCGCTCGACCTGATTACAATTAATAAAGGCTGACTGCTGATTTTGCAAATTTGATGTTTACTGTCTTCTCATTGGACAAAATATAATGTTGACCACTCACGGTAGTTAATGGACACTACTGTTACAATTCAGCCCACATATATAATTATTAGCTACAGTTATTAGATCCCTATAAAACATGAACTATTATCATACAATACATGTCAATACCATCAATCTAATATTCTGTTAATATTGTACTTTCATAAAGAGAAATCAGGTGTGTTTATTTTACTATATCCAAATCTTGTGCAGGTGTTCAAACAAATTTGTGTACATGTTTATGAATAAAATAAAAATACAACATGGTGAACATCATTCTTATAGACAATTTAATGATGAAGATTTTTTACATGATACTAACAATATCTTGGCATGTTATGTTATTTATTGATTGGTCCAGTAACTTCCACAGATTAATCCTCATCATATCTAAATATGAACATATGACAAATTTATACTTTCGAAGGATGACATCCCTGTGCAGTGTTGAGAAGGCACCTATCATAGATTGGTCCGACCAGGGGCCACAGACATTTAGGGGACTTAAGACAGAAGGTGATTCCTGAAAGGCAGGATTTTGACAGATTTTGAGAATGTCACCTAGGAAATATACTGGGCTGATTTCTATCAAAAGATATTAGATGCTTTAAACATTCCACTCATACTTGAACTAGCCACACTGAGTTCATATCCCCGATAATGACATCAATCCGGCAATTCATTCCTTCAGTAATATCAAATTTGTGATTATTCAATACAAAATTTGTAAAGGCTTTTTTCTATCAATTTAAAAAAAATGTTCAATAAAGTCTGTATTGAATTACCTCTCATGTATAACATATTTTGATAAGCAAAAATCTTAAATTCAAACCAGAAATATTCATGAAAATCAAACTGTCACAAAATCCAAGCCCTCTACAGTATATCAAGCATCCATGTCACAAACAAACCATATATCACATGAGTATTAAAGGCATTGAAATATGAAATGGCAAGTCAATGCACCGTTTACAAAGAAAATATTTGTTGTTTCAGTGTAAGATTAAAGCAATATATTTCACCGCATGAACTTTGCCATGAGTGAAATATATATTTTTTGTGTTCATGAGGTGAAATATATCGCAATCTTACACTAGACAAACAATTATTTTTTTATTTCATGCTTATAGTTGATTAAAAACAACAACAAATTATTGATATTAATTTAAAAAACACCCAATATTATAGCTGAATGAATTCTTAACCGCAATATAGTCATAGATTTTTCCACCAAGTACAATGTACAATGTGCTTTCACAGTTATTTTCACAGAGAAACGAGCTAAAATAAGAGAAACATTTAAATTATTTTTCGATTAACTCATTGTTTCAAATGTCGAGTTTTTCTGGACAAATATATATATTGTGTGCATAAACTTTAAGTTTATACTTTATATATAAAATATATATAAAACTAGAGATTGCTTTTTTGAAAAAGCGCTTGTCTCCCCTATTGTGTGGTCGTAGCTGAGAAAAAATAAATGATGGACATGAAATTTGTAACTTTGGACTGGAGACAAACCAACAGTGAAGTTTGGTTTATTCGATTATATTAAATAGTGAAGAGAAGAAAGTGTTGTTGATTAATCATGGAAATGTAAACGAAGTTTGCATTGTATGAAGTTCCTGGGCGCAAGCGTTATTCAATTATTGATCGGAAACCATTTTTCAGCTCACAGTCATCGTGACCATGACCTTTTACCTACTGATCACAACATCAATAGGGATCATCTACATAACCAACTTGCATACCAAGTATTAAGTTCTTGGGTGCAAGTGTTCTTTAGTTACTGAGCGGTAACCATTTCTTCAACTCAAGGTCATGGCAACCTTGACCTTTGACCTACTGATCTCAAAATCTTTAGGGGTCATCTACTAGTCATGACCGACTAGCGTACCAAGAATGAAGTTCCTGGGTACAAGCGTTCTTAAGTTATTGAGCAGAAACCATTTTTAAGCTTAAGGTCACCGCCAACGTATCATTTTTTACCTGAAGGTAACCTTGACCTTTGACCTTTTGATCTGAAAATCAATAGGGGTCATCTTCTAGTCATGAACAACTAGCTTACCAAGTATGAAGTTCCTGAAACCAAAGGATCTTTAGTTATTACGCGGAAACTTTTTCTTCACTTCAAGGTCATGGCAACCTTGACCTTTGACCTAGTGATCTCAAAATCAATATAGGTCATCTTCTAGTCATGACCAACTAGCATACCAAGTATGAAATTCCTGGTTGCAAGCGTTCTCTAGTTATTGAGCGGAAACAGTTTCTTCACCTCAAGGTCACGGTGACCTTGACCATTGACCTACTGATCTCAAAATCAATAGGAGTCATCTACTAGTCATGAACAACTATGAAGTTCCTGGGTACAAGCTTTCTTTAGTTATTGAGCAGAAACCATTTTTAAGCTTAAGGTCACTGCCAACATAACATTTTTTACCTGAAGGTAACCTTGACCTTTGACCTTTTGATCTCAAAATCAATAGGAGTCATCTAATAGTCATGAACAACTAGCATACCAAATATGAAGTTCCTGGACCCAAAGGATCTTTAGTTATTGAGTGGAAACCGTTTCTTCACCTCAAGGTCACGTTGACCCTGATCTTTGACCTAGTGACCCCAAATTCAATAGGGGTCATCTACTAGTCATGACCAACTAGCATACCAAGTATGAAGTTCCTGGGTCTAAGAGTTCTATAGTTATTGGGCGGAAACGAAGTGTGACGTACTGACTGACTGACAGACTGATGGACTGACTGACGGACAGGGCAAAAACAATATGTCTCCCCATGAATGGGGGAGACATAAAGATATTACACGCAAATGATTTTTACATGGAAGGTCACCACGACCTTGACTATTGACCTTGTTACCCCCAAAACAATTGGGATCATCTAGACATCATGACCAACCTCACTTCAAAGTTTGGTGAACCTAGATCAAAGCATTCTCCTGATATTGCACGGAAATATTTTTTTACATTAGAGGTCACAGCGACGTTAACCTTTGACCTTGTGACCCCCCAAAATATAGGAGTTTTCTAAACCTCATGATCAACCTCCCTACCAAGTTTGGTGAACCTAGGTCAAACCATTCTCAAGATATTGAGCGGAAATGTTTTTTACATTGGGGGTCGCCGCGACCTTGACCTTTGACCTAGTGACCCCAAAAACAATAGGGATCTTCTACACCTCATGACCAACCTCCCTACCAAGTTTGGTGAACCTAGGTCAAACCGTTCTCAAGATTTTGAGCAGAAATGTTTTTTATATTGGGGGTCGCCGCGACCTTGACCTTTGACCCCAAAAACAATAGGGATCCTCTACACCTCACGACCAACCTCCCTACCAAGTTTGGTGATCCTAGGTCATGCGGTTTTCCAGTTATCGATCGGAAACGAAGTGTGACGTACGGACGGACTGACGGACTACCGGACTGACGGACAGGGCAAAAACAATATGTCTCCCCCAGAGAGGGGGAGACATAAAAACATCTAGTACTGTACATCTAACAATAAAAATCTATATTATAGGATTTTAGCTTGTGAGTTATACGCGGGTGCTGCACCCTGTTTTTTTGGGTAGCATAATCCCATGGAGACCAACAAGTGCGCCCTTCATATAATTGAAAGCTTAAGATAATCAAACTTTCCCTTTTTTAATTTTAAAGCTTATTACATGTACATGATTATAAATATATTCAAACTTTATTAATATTGCATTTGAAATCTAAAAGAACTTTAATTAAATCATTTCATATATTTTTTGTCAAACTTATAATATTACCGGTATTACTAAAAATGGTCACAGCAGATACAATGTGCCCTTTTTACCCAAAGCAACCTGTCCCTTTCTACAGCACCCTTCCCTTCTCAAAACCTGGCTAAACCCTTTCTACAGCACCCAGTAGTTTTATAACTGAAACAGCAACACTAGTCTAACAATTTCTCCAAAACATAACACATTTTATGCATAATGTTTACGGTAATTTTTTATAATGATTTTGAAAGGAGTGATTACAACATTAAATCTACATCTACAATCTTGGCCTTATCATCTGGCTATCACACTTATTTGCATATCTAAAAAATTCTTGTGATCTTTTAAAATTTACTATTGTAAAGCACTAGCAGGCTGCTGATTTTTTAAAGCTGCACTCTCACAGATTGACCATTTAGACAACTTTTTTTTTTTTTTTTTTTTTCTTAGATTGAGCCTATTTTTGCGTAAATGTCTGAAAATCAGTGATTTAAATTGTAAGACAGCTGACAAAGGATCAGATCAAAGTTTTTAATATTTATGCTCAAAAATTGATGTTTTATAATGGCTAAAAGCGTTACTTGTTTTAAGGAAAATGAAACTTTCGGCAGATTTCCAAAGACTTGAGAACTGATACTAAGACAAAAACTGAAAAAGTTGCCAAATTGGTCAATCTGTGAGAGTTCAGCTTTAAAATGCATAATTATGATTGTATCCCCTATTTTATTCAATGCATCTTAAACGTATAAAAAAAATCCAATAACATCACATGGATAAATCTTCTTGTCGTTTTTATGAAGTCATTAGTCAAATTTTTTCAACTTTGTTTATCTCATCATCATTATTTTACAGATTGTACACATCTGCATCCCACATATAAAAATAATGTGGCTTTCGGAACATGACATATGCTACACAAACGTATGGGATCGGACGATTTTAACTTCTTCATGCGTGTCGACGTCTGTTAAGACAGAAACCATGGAAACAGTCCCCGGACCCATTTCTCCTGTGCCACAAAACTCCTTGATGGACTGCACGCTGTACATTACCTGAAATTCATACAAGATAAATGTTACTATTATAAGTAGGGATGCAAACGAATATTGGAATATTCGAATATTTGATCAAACGTTTGGTATTCGAATGTCAAAAACGGTATTCGAATATTCATAAAAAAATAGTGCAAAAAAATAGAGAATAAAAAAAACCTTTTGCCTACATCACTGTTTTTGTTGATAAAGTTTGTGTGTCTTGTTTTTACAACGATTGACCCCTAATGCAAGAGGTGTGAATGTGATGACAATACGCTAAACACGCGTCATATGTCATTTAGGGACATACCGTCGGGTACTATAAAGAATCACCCCAATTTTACAATAACTGGCTAGGAATCGACTTTAACACCAATGTGTTGTCTTGGCTGCAAATTAAGTTGCGTAACATAGCTCAAATGATATTAGTGCCATGTGCTACAATAATGTTGTGACATATATGTGCTTTATTGAAAACGGTCTTCCATGTTTTGTTACAATGTTCGTGCTTTGAAATGTAAATGCATAATATTGCGTTTTAGGATACATTTCCGCTATTGTTGTACAATAGATGAGTCAAATCTACATTTGTTTTTTATTTTATACTAGTTCCCGATTTTGTTTGGGTTTTCCATAGTTATGTTTAGTTAATTTAAAGGTCAATCTCAGAACGAGGCTGCTCGTCCAATGGAAAGGCTCTCCATTGGTGCAAAACGCTATTTGACTAGGAATTCATCTAATTTCACATTGTTTAAAAATGTAATGGCTAAGGAATTAAAATAATTCAATTTTGTTGTTTGTTTGTTCATAATGTATTTCTTTTTTCTTCCTGAAAATGAAAAAACAAAAGACTCATTTGGGGAAAATTGTAATCCGCCGCGCGTACTGGCTACGACAAAGTAGGGTAAAAATGCCCCGGTTATTACTTTAGCGAATTATTATAGTTGTCTTCTAAAATATTAATTTTGGTAAACGAATATTCGAATATTCCATCGAAAGAATTACCGAATATTCGAATATCAGTTTTGCCATTCGTTTGCATCCCTAATTATAAGCCATTTGTGAAATACATGCAGGCATTTTTCTATAGTACCCACAGGTCCGACTATTGGAACAATTCCCAAAGCAAAATATATGATATTTTCCCAATCTTCAGAAAAAAATCCCAATCATAAGTAAAAACTAGAAGCGCCGCAATGCGACGAAACCAGGTTTTTGTTATGGGCAATCAGAAATTATAGCCAATTAATTTGTTGTATGAGCAAGTTCAATCTGCAGCTTCATATAAGCTATATTCACACTAAGAATCATCACTATCCATCAATTCTAACTAAGTTGTTGGGCAGGAAAACATTTTTCTATTTTAAGGAACAGTGATCTTGACCTAACCTCCCAAGCTAGCTCTTCACATAAGCTACTTTCGCTCTAAGTTTCATCAATATCTATCAATGCTTACTAAAGTTATTGGGCAGAAACCATTTTTCTATTTTTAGTAACAATGACCTTGACCCCACCCCCTCCAAAAAAAAATCCAAGCTTGCTCTTCACATAAGCAACTAGTACCTACACACAAAATTTCGTCAATATCTATCAATCCTAACTAATGTTATTGGACAGAAACCATTTTTCTATTTTTAGTAACAGTGACTTTGACCGTAGCCCCTCCCCATTCAAAAGCAATTCCATGCTAGCTCTTCACATAAGCTACCTACACACTAAGTTTTATCAATATCTGACAATGCTAACTAAAGTTATTGGGCAGAAACCATATTTCTATTTTTAGTAACAGGCAACCTTGACCTTAGCCCCCCCCCCCCTCAAAAGCAATCCCAAGCTAGCTCTGTACATAAGCTACTTACACACCAAGTTTCATCAATATCGGTTAATGCTAACTAAAGTTATTGGGCAGAAACCATTTTTCTGTTTTAAGTAACAGTGACCTTGACCTTAGCCCCTACACCTCAATTGCAATTCCAAGCTAGCTCTTCACATAAGCTACCTACACACCAACTTTCGTCAATATCTATCAATCCTAACTAAAGTTATTGGGCAGAAACCATTTTTCTATTTTTAGTAACAGGCGACCTTGACCTTAGCCCCACCCCCCTCAAAAGCAATCCCAAGCTAGCTCTTCACATAAGCTACCTACACACTAAGTTTCATCAATATCTATCAATGCTAATTTATGTCAAAGAAAAGATTAATACCAGAAGCGGTAACACATGTCACAAATCTGAATAGTTTTATCTGTACATCATATATAAATATATATTTCACATAAAAGCCTTTTCAGTCGCGTCATTGATGTCTTTTGTAATCATCATTCGAATGAAGGTAAACTCCTAGTTATAGATTTAAGCGACAATATTAAGGAAATTGTTCCATAAACATGAGGTCGTTACCGGATGCGTATTCCCCTATTGTCAACATTGAATAAATCAAATAATTAAGGTTTTACATTTATATTAAATGACTTTTGTGTTTTTATTTACCAATGCAGTGTTATTGTGGATTAATAGCTGAAGAATATATTTTACATTGGTATGAATCAGTCGACTTGTGGCTTTAAGGGAACAAAATGATGTTAAAAACGCTCCTTAATGTGCATTATTGTGGCTAACTCTTGCCGCGCTCATATATTGAAAAGAACGTGAAACTTTTGCGACGTTATCAAAAATCATTTGAAGAATGGACCTATTGAAGTCAAAAGTAAATGCGAAAACACGTATAAAGGTTTGCTATAATTTCCTATTTATAATCATTTTAAATTAACTCGAGTTAATGTTATTCTAAACCAATTTGTTTTCCTTTATTACTTTTCTGACTTCATGCTGATCAAATCATATATTGTTCTAAAATGTGTAAATTTCCAATACCTTATCAAATGAAAAGAACATGTGTATTATTCAGGATAAGCCATCTATCTTCTCAATTATTCAATTATCAACGAAACATCATGGTCAACATTATCTTGTTCTATAAATAAATAGTCTCAAATACCAATCCAACTTCAGAAGTTCTTTTGATCGTCAAGTTTTAAAATTCCTTCTAATAGACTATTCAAAAGGTTGAAAGCCGGTCACATCCGTCCAAGAGGTGAAAACGTTCAGTATATCAGTGTAATTCTCGTGGTTTGAAAATTAAGCAGATTTCTGAGAGTTAATTACTTTCTTTTGTTATTTTCAACCACCGCAAAATAATTTTAAAGGCAGGGTTAGTAACATCGTATATTTTCAAGTGATTCTTTATATTTGGAATGAGTTAATATTTTAAATACTTGATTCCAAAGAACTGGTTTTAAAACACAAGTCTAAATTAAATTCGCAACGTCGTAATCTTTATGAAAAACGTAGTTTCCGAAGAATCACAACAGACTACGATGATCAAAGCGAGAAACAATAAAACATATATATTCAATATAAAAATTGAGTATAAACTGATCAAAATGATTGTATAAGATGCAAAATAATTTTTGAACTGTCATTTTCGGCAACTACACTTTTCGACAATTAAACATTTATAAGGAACTATATTTTGTTGTTTACAACGGTTTGAGTGTGTACATTTAACTGAAGTAATTGGACCGATACAAAGTATGTCGTATATATAAGGTTGAATGTGCGTATGATATCTGTGAGTCTTTGGGCGTTTCCAGTTCAGCAAAAGACTATTGGTGGACTATTTGCCTGCACACAGACTAAAATTGTATCATCAAAATTGAGGTAAGTCTAGGGGATTTTTGGTAAAAAGTTTACGAATTTAAAATTTCGATTTTATCATTTTTATTGCATACAAACAAAACATAACCAATTCGAATGCAAATATTTCAGAATATAATTATAAATATTCTGAAATCTTTATATAAAACGTAATCGTTTTGTCAGAATACAACCATCAAACAGAAAAGGCATTACAATTTATAAATTATTACTGATATAAAATGCTACGTTTAGAAAATTCGTGTGTCAACTAATTGTATTAAAGAGAGCTTAGTTAAAATAATATACGATGTTAATATATGTCTGCAAAAAGAAAAGAAAACGGAAAACAAGCAGAAAAAACTTTGTCGCCGTTAGCCCCATTTTTAATTTACACTAGAAATTCAGCTTTAACAAAAATATTTTAGTATTCTTTATATATTTTTAACTTGTATAAAGATGACCTAATTTTGACAAGACATACAAGCGCATTGTCACTCAAGAAAGAGTTTAAGGAGACTAACAATTGTATTATACAAATTTACAGATAAAAATTACCCTTGCTAATCGATTTTTTTTAAACTACTTTAAGGCAATGAAAAAAGTGTGGTAGTGTAATTTAGAACCAATGCACAAATAAGAAATGGCGGTATGATAAGGAATCCACATATGATCCACATTTGTAGTCGGATTAGCAATGCCATTTTACATATCACTTTAAAATGACACTCTTGTTCAAAATCATACACATCTATTACAAACATAATTTTTGAGGGATAAATCTTAAACTACGTACAAAATAATGCATTTGTGGAAAATATTTAATACTGATAACAATATTGTAACCGTGTGTTTGATAGCTGAAAAAGTTAAATGATTAGTGAATTCTAAAAAAAAACTGTGATCTACTTTAGTCTCATAAGGTAGATATACCATGTTTTCTGCACCTTTATTTCAAATTAAAAAAGGTATCCTTCATAAAAAAAACTTAGCTGTCGACAATGATTCATCCATTTTTGAATATCATTACATTTGTTTTAATTGTGGTAAATTTTATTTGGGAGTAAGAGTGCATCTTTAAATGTTACATATGCAATTTTAAAAGGGAGATATTATCTACATCAACTCTAAAATTATCTATGAGTAAGAATAGCTAAATATCACGATATATAAATAAATGTCAGTGTCGCTAGGCGTATCAATATATGTTCGTACAGGGAAAACATTTCCAGTGTGTGTATACCACGTGATAAATTACTTCATATATGCTACGTCGGAAGGCAGCATTTTGCATCAAATGAAGAAATAAATAAAATATTTCTTTTCTTTTACCACACCATTTAAAATGAAACAAAGGGCAGTCTATGCCGCTTAAACAGCCCTATCTACGTTTTATAAGCGAAGTTTGATAAGGTGACTAGTTTCATCAAACACTTCGACAAACCTGTTTCCAAAATAATTCCAAAATAATGTTTTGACAGTGCTCCGTCAGACGGCCGTATTGTGAAAAGGTTTGTCGAAGTGTTTTAAGAAACTGAACTCTCAATCAATCTCTGGTAAAGACCGAAGGCGGGGCTCCGTAAGCGGCGTAGACTGAGCTTTGTTTCATCTAAAATGATGATGTAATAGTGAAGTAATCTTTGTTTTAAGTCTTCTTCAAAGCATAATATTGCCTTCCGTCGTAGCATTTGTGACGCAATTTATCACGTGGTATACACACACTGATTTCACGCACTTGATTGTTATGATACTTTTGACTTTCAGGCTTCTAATAAAAGCTGTGCAGATATAAACAACACGACCGAAATCAGCGGGACAGTTTCCTATGCGAACGAAGTGAGACTTATAGACAACGTTCCCGCCTGGTGTCGACATTTTCTTGACGACGTTTCTTGCTGTTGCATTTCTTCTTGGCATACCTGGAAACTTTTTGATTGTAAAGGTCCACTACAACCTTAAGAAAAAATCAGTCACAGACTGGATGGTATTCTATTTAGCGGTCTCTGACTTGTGTTCGCTATCAATAGGTGCGCCCTCGTTCATCATGACAAATCTTGGCGTATGGAATATGATAATGCCTTCCTGGATGTGCAAAATCCATTTTACTACCGCGAACACGGCGTACCTCTCCTCGAATATCCTGATTGCATTTATAGCACTTACAAGGATAAGACAAACTATAGGAAAAGTAGATTTGTTATCACCAAAACAAGCATGCTATAATGGAATAGGTCTTATTATCGGGTCTCTTTGCTTTTCTTCAATTGCCTTTATTATTACTGGGAACAATGTTATGGGTCATTGTTATTTTATACCAGAAATGATAAAACTCCAAATGTACTTTTATATCATATATGTTGTCATAGCGATTACATGCAGTAGTATAACATTTGTCAGTTATGGTAAAATTGTTAATTTTCTAAGGAATAGGAGACGAATTGGACCAGGGGAGAGAAACGGACACAACGCTTTTAGCAGAAATTATCTCCGTTCAATGCGAAGTAGTAGAATAATGGGAGTTGTTTCTTTTGTGTTTGTCGTTTCTGCTGTTATTCCTAGCACCTCTCTAGCCGTTCAAACGAGAATTAATTCTCAGAGCAATTCGCAAGTTACGAATATTCTCATATTTGTTTTCTCTAGGATATATTTTATCAACAATTTTGCTAACCCTATATTATATATCTGTATGTTCTCATCTTTCAGGAAGAACATGTTTTCAGGCTCGTGCCTGTCGAAAAACAACTTTTCAGTCACATAGGAAAAGCATAATGATAAACTATCGATGAACTGTATTAGCAGGTTCCTGAATAATTTAATTATTTCCTCAATACTTTAAATCAATGTCAATGAGAACATATCAAAGAACTCTTCTTGTCTAGATAAACATGTTTATTATGTTATTGTTTGTATTTGAGTATGTGGTGTTAGTTTGTTTTTAGTGTTTGTATTTGTGTGTGGTGTAAGTTTGTGTTTAATGTTTGTATTTGTGTTTGGTGTAAGCTTGTGTTTAGTGTTTGTCTTTGTGTATGTGGTGTTACTTTGTTTTTAGTGTTTGTATTTGTGTGTGGTGTAAGCTTGTGTTTAGTGTTTGTATTTGTGAGTGTGGTGTTAGTTTGTTTTTAGTGTTTGTATTTGTGTGTGGTGTAAGTTTGTGTTTAGTGTTTGTATTTGTGTATGTGGTGTTAGTTTGTTTTTAGTGTTCGTATTTATGAATGTGGTGTTAGTTTGTTTTTAGTGTTTGTATTTGTGTATGTGGTGTTAGTTTGTTTTTAGTGTTTGTATTTGTATGTGGTGTAAGCTTGTGTTTAGTGTTTGTATTTGTGAATGTGGTGTTAGTTTGTTTTTAGTGTTTGTATTTGTGTGTGGTGTAAGTTTGTGATTAGTGTTTGTATTTGTGTATGTGGTGTTAGTTTGTTTTTAGTGTTTGTATTTGTGTATGTGGTGTTATTTTTTTTTGTGTGTTTGTATTTGTGAATGTGGCGTTAGCTTGTTTTTAGTGTTTGTATTTGTGTATGTGCTGTAAGCTTGTTTTTAGTGTTTGTATTTGTGTATGTGGTGTAAGCTTGTTTTTAGTGTTTGTATTTTTTGTATATGGTGTTAGTTTGTTTTTAGTGTTTGTATTTGTGTATGAGGTGTTAGTTTGTTTTTAGTGTTTGTATTTGTGTATGTGGTGTTAGTTTGTTTTTAGTGTTTGTTTTTGTGTATGTGGTGTTAGTTTGTTTTTAGTGTTTGTTTTTGTGAATGTTGTGTTAGTTTGTTTTTAGTGTTTGTATTTGTGTATATGGTGTTAGTTTGTTTTTAGTGTTTGTTTTTTGTGAATGTGGTGTAAAGTTGTTTGTGTCATTAGTTCATTGTCGTTTGAACTATTGCCTTTTGTCCTTAAACATGGTTATTTCTGAATTTTCGACTACTGCAGTTTTCATTGTGTTATCAAAAAATATAAAATTAAAAACATGAACTGTTAAACTACAAAAACACGTAAAAGAAATTCTCACATTATGTATGCTCATTTATAAACCTATTTCTGGGTGTATATTTGTTTAAACTGTTTAAAACGAAATAAATTTTGTCATGTTCTGTTTAAACGAAATTGTTGTTTTTATGTGAAAAAATATGCATATTTATTGGAATTTGAGGAAGTAGAGCAGACATTATCAGATAATTTTAATTATCTCTTCTTTGCATGCGCATAAAGAACTTAAATGATTTTTTTTCTCATGAACGGAGTGTTTGACGTGGTAAAAATAAAAGCTGAAAGTATCAAATGGCGTTGCTCCGTCTTTGGTAGCTCGAATGTGAGTATAAGATAAACACTGACGTCATATTACTAATGAAGAATCACGAAAAAGTAACTATTTCGCGAGTTCATTCATTCGTAATAACGTTCGATGTAAAAGTCAACATAAGTTTCTTGGATTAGTAAAGTAGACATTAAAGGTTAATTTAAAGAGAATCAACAGTTCACCCACTCAATCTCGAATGAAATCGGACGTTGCAAAGACTGTAAAGATGAATACACTGAGCGAAATATATATAATTATAAATGTTTCTTGTAGTGAAAGCATAATTTGAGTGTAGTATATTCTGTGATAGTTCCAGACTGGAGAATGTTTTCTTTTATTTCGTTGATACATTATTTAACATATCTTCGTGCAAAAAAACACACTAAGCCACGAGTGAAAATATAGTTTTTCTATGACCACGAGTGAAATTAAATACGATCTTACACTGAATTTTCTGTTTCTTTTATGCTTATTTTATTTTTATTTTTTTCTTAATCACCCCTTTTTGAAAAGGGTGTAATTAACGCCTCACGCAAAATTATAGCTGTCAACTTTTCTATTTCCGGTTTGTTGAGAAAAAGTTCTCTGCTATTTCTTATAGTTTATTATTCACTCGCTTTTAGTGAACATTTTTTTATGAACAGTAATCAATAAAGTTTTATAAGTGCAAATATGTTCCAAAAAATACCAAAAACACTTTTATTTTAAGTGGGTCATTAATACATAACAAAATTACTACGCCCCCATTTTATGAATGAAAATTTGGAAGGTCAAATGTGTTAGCGAAACAAATGCGGATATTCATTGGATTTTAAACATTTTTCTTAGTTCTAGACGGTTTTTCATGATACATTGATATTCAGTAATCTTATTGTCAGAGACCAGTCTGCTTCGCTTGAAAACAGGTTTGTTTTCCAGGTAAAGAGTGAATGCCACGCTACTTTGTTGACAAATTTTGAGGCGTGGGTGGGGTAAAAACATATCTGTAAGTTGTTGTATGAATTTTTCGGGAAGCTCGTTTTACGTATAACGACGAAAAACAGTTTAAAATACATTTGAACGATGATGTAAAATTCTATTTATGTTCGAACAGTTGTTTTCGTCTTTAATTTGTTTGGTATGAAAGCAAATGTTCGAATATCCGATCAGCTTCAAGATGAAGAGAACGGGAAAACCGGTAATAAACGGTAAGTTGTTAATTTCCAAATATATATTTATTTAAATTCATTAATCATTTCTTTAAATTTTAAGCATTTTTTTTTTTGCCAAAATTTCCTGGTTCAAATTGAAGTGTTCTGTTTTGATCAAGGGGAAGTTACGACGAAGGAATTTAAAAGTAGTTGTGAAAGTTGATATTTTCAATCCTTATTTTGTAGTAAAAACATCAAATTTCACCGTTGTTATTTCACTGATAAAACCCCATATTTCATCGAAAAGCATGAAAGAAATATTTCTATTCATGTTTTTTTTCTGCCTAATCCAAACCTCGGAATTGAAGTGAAATAAATAATAAAAAATCATTCTATAAATTGAATACCTTGTTCTTATGATACATTCATGATATGGGGTCACCAACCATTCACAATTTTGACAAGTGTACCTCGGATACATTAAGGCGCCGGGTGCGCTAGTGATGATGATCATTGCTTGAGGAAAAGTTGTGTAACAACTTATCTACCTGAATCACTTAAACATCATTTACAACTGTATTTAAGCATGTATTTTGATTGATGTTGGATGTCTGGAAAATGAAAAGTAAGCATCCTCACAAAAAGTCAGGCAGCATGAAAAAAATCGCAGTCTTTTTAAATGTCTTGATCTAATTACATTTAGAATATCACTGTTAATGCAATGGCATGTGCTTACCAAAATGAATGGATATTATTTTAAAAAGAAAACAGATATCAAAGTTGGCCTACCTATTTTTGGTCATTCCAAACCAATGTTTCCTTCTGAACTGATCGCTATTTGTGACCAAATATTTGTTCGAAATTGTTGTTATTGCCAATATTTGGTCAAAACGACTTTTAGATATCATTCCAGACCAAAGAATGAAACATATTACTGAGGATTGAATGTCATGAATGGTAAAAGCACAGGCTGCCATTTTTAAGCTTTTTACTATTTTGACAGTTTGTTTGCTCAAAAGGCTAATATCTGATTCAAGCCATTATACCCATGACTATACGATTTGACCTGATTAAGCTTATAATGTAGAAGTAAAAAGCTTAAAAAAGGCAATCTGTGCTTTTACCATTCATGGCAAACATTTCACAGTGAAATTATTGGCATTTTTCCGAGACAACTGTTGCCTTTCAAAACATATTTAGTAGTTCATACGTTCACACCGAAATATCATATTCTATGTTTTTGGCGGTTTATTATAAACCAAATACAACAATTAAAGCACAGATATCCAATTCAATACACAATTCCACCAAGGTATACGAATAAATGTTTAAAACTATCTATATTATAACTTATTTTGACAAAAGATGTGTGCCTGAGTGTGGTGCAGATATGTGTAACACATACATCTTTTTTACCATTTTTGCTTCTATGATAACAGTTTTACAACACTATCAAAATTTAGCTTTCTGAGTTTGAGTCTCAAATTAAGACGCAGGGGCCATGATTATGAACAGTCTAAAGTCCAAGTCTAGACTCAAACGCTTTTTTAAGAAGGAACACAATAATATGTATTCCATTTATTTTACAAATATATATGTAAATAATACAACAATCACATAGAAATACATGTATATTACAGCAAATTACACCATCAATGTTTGCTAGAAGAAAAGTTACGATGAAATGAAGTTTTGCCATATTGAGCCTTGAATCTGAACTCAGACTTGAGACTGTTCTTAATCACTGCCCCAGTTCAGGGCCCATATTCACTTAAGTCTCGAGACTCAGACTTGAGACTGTTCGTAATCACTGCCCCAGGACGTAAGTGAATACGGGCCCAGTAAACAGCAATACAAAATCACATCATCGAAGATGTCAACCAGCCATTCATCTTACTATATTGTAAAATCGCCTGTTGGCTTATCAAACAGGCTTTCCGGCTTGTTCTCCAGTTCTTCGTCAAAGGCCGACTTTTGCGGCATACATTGTGCATTCTCCTTTCTCCCATACCGTTCAACCCGCAAGCCCGCATTTAAATCATTCTGGTCACGTGGCTCAACCCGGATTGCGTCCCCTGATCCAATGGCGGGATCCTCATCGAAATAGTTGTAGGGCAGCAGGAAAAAGCGAAGGTCAAGGCCAACTGTAGGGGTCACGGGCTGGTCCTCCATGTGTGGGATATGATGCACACCCATTGTCACCCAGGCTACCTGGTCCTGTATTGTGGAAAAGAGAAACTTATAAAGGCATGTAGAACTTGTAATAAGACACTCTGAAATTGTGTTGCAGCTATCAAGCGCTAATTTTTAAATAACAAAATTTTAAGTTTCGCAAAAATACATGTACCATGTTATGTTGCACATATACTTGAGGCCGATGTTTCAGGTAGTTAGTTAACAACATTGTGAACGCTTTCGTTATTTAATTTCTAAATTTTACTGCTCCGTAGATGTAACTGATATACTTATTATTATACATATGTTGGAGCTGCATTTATTCATTAAAACATATATATGAGAACATCATAAAACGTTTTACCTTTTAAAGTTTACAACAATGATGTTTATCAAGTGGTTTACTTAAATATAAGACATACTTACCACATCTGAAATGGACTCATTATCCGCCATAAAGTCTTGAAAGTCGACAACTGGATTTTCGCCGTCATAGCAAGCGTATATGGAGCTGGATCGCCGCTCAGAGTCCTTGTATCGAGTGACAGCAAGTTGGTGCCGTGCCCAGGAAACAGACGGTTCCTGACCTGTTCCTGGGGTAACCATCTGTAGGAAAGATTAAACCATAAGTGTTAATACGAATTGTTTTTCTTGGTATAGCAAATTGAGCCTAAAAAATTAACCGGCGTTTTGAAAGCAACTTGTTATTGTATTTGCTGGTTATTATCACGTATCGTTGTCCATATATTGATTGATTGGGATTAAGCCAGGTTGGGTGTTTCAGAACAGGGGCTCAGGGTAAAATGGTTCATTTTATAAAAAAAATCGAAAGTCTTTGATTTTATGACATTGACAGCAACTATTTATTTTTAATTTTTATTTGAAGTACATTGTTTATAATATTAGGTTTCAACTGCCAAATGTGTAGAATTTGTATGTACGTATTTATAATCATAATGTTAGTTTTAATCAAATCAAAATAAATAATATTTATAAATTTGCACTAATAATATGAAGGCAGAAAGATACATTTGCTGGTCTTAATTAGGGCAGAAGGATGCTACCAAGAAAAAGACAAGGTGCAGCACTCTTCCACAACTCTAGCTTAAACTTAACAAATATATGCTACGAGACTACACATTGTCATGGTAACTACAATGTATGATGGAATTAATTTATATAATAGTACAGTCGAACCCTATTTGCTAGGATTCCCAGGGACCGGCGAAAATACCTCGAGCCTCAGGAAATTCGAGCCAAGCGGGATTGTTTAGCTTCAGTACAAAGAAATCGGTCCTTTACATTTAATTTTAGCCAACGAGATGTTCGAACCAAGCGAGTTCGCGAGAACGGGGTAAGACCGTTTATGGATAAATTAGGTCAGTAAAATTTGTTTTTATAAATCTAGATAAATAAACGTTGCATTGCAATGGCGGAGCTGAAAAATCATGTTTTCATAATCAGTATTAAAAGACGTGCATTTTCTAAAATCTTCCTCTCACAAAAAACGTTGGTGGGCTAAACAAAGCCGTTAAGACATATTCAAAGATTTTATGAAGTTAAAACGTTTCATTGCTTATGGGCCAAAATTCTGGTTAAAGTGTTAACGTATCTTTTTTCGACGACAGGCAAATTACGGACTTCAAGCTTCAAAAAGTGCACTACGCCAGTAATTGTGATTAGTTTATTAGTGAAACATTACCTGTGCATATTAAGATCCGATTCATAGTTCTCTCCCTTGTTGTTAATTTTGCCACTGTTTTTTGTTTTTGTTTTCTTCATTGAACAGTTTGAACGTGATTTCGTCTAGATTCTGAATTATTGGCGCTATTCTTAAAAATCATACATTTAATTTCATTATATACCAAAACAGTATACATACCTGTTTTGACATTCCTTTCATTAGAAGTCTATATGCCCTCGGTGAGCCCGCTCTCGTTTTGACCTTGTCATTATAGAAGGTCAAATACTTTGGTGTGGATAAGTTATAATTTACGGCTGCTGATGCCTCATTTTTGATCTGCTTCCGAACCATTTTCGTCTGCGAATATTTGGCACCAGAAGATGCTGACCATAAAGTGTTGTCAGCAACCTCTGGACGAACTTCAATGGTCTCAAACCGGTTTGCCTGGCCGTTTATATCCATATCTACTTTAAAATTAAACATATGATGATGAATATTGCCTGTAATGTGCTCGTTCAGTGCAAAGCCGTATTCGTTTTCTGGTGGGAACCTGAACGAGGCTAAAATATACCCTGTCGAAATGGCTTTAACCTCGACAGCGCCGTTCTGGTGGAATATGAAATCAAATATGTAGTCGTAGTTGATAACAGTTGCAACAGTCCGCACTATTAAGACTGAGTCTAGCATTCCTTCATAGAACTTATTCCCGCCAAAACTTGTCAAGTGACGGCGGAGGGGAGTAGCGGTGTTGTGTTCAAACACGCAAAAGGCCCGATCCACAACCATTGGTGCTTCCTGGGATTCGATCACGTGATTTGCACTAAGGAAGGTCGCGTGGACGGGGCAGTCACCTCCAGGCACTAGTGAGCGCGCTCGGGTACCGATTAAAGCGACACTGTCGGTGTAGGCGGCGAAGCGAATCTCTGGGCTATTGGCAGAGTAAAACGCAGCACATTCTTGAAGACTTAGTTCGTATAAAATGCGTTTGTCATCAAATCGAATGTCAAACAGTTGAGGTCCAAAGAGAGTCGACATTCTGACGTCAAAGTCCCAGCCCATATATTGAATGTGACGTCCTTTAATTGAGTAGCGCTTTCCGTCTGGCTCGAACTCTTGTGGAGGACTAAGCGGTTCCGAAGGAAAAAGAGTTCCACGTCTGTTGAGGGATGAGAACAAGTTCCTGTCTGCTTTTGGATAGTTGACACGAGTTTTTGCAAAGGTGTTGGCATTGTACGCTTGGACAAGTTCATCCACACTGCGGAACATGCGCCCAGCGTGAAATATTCTGTCGATATAATACTGGTCAGGGTCGCTACTAGTTAAATCAACGCGAACAACGAAATCTAAAGAATTGAGGGACCAAAATTCCACTGTTGGAGCAAGCCAATACCACATCTTTCGATTCATAGGCTCCCCACTAGCACTTGAAGACATCGGGGTGATCATTTCGAATCCCAGACAGTTGTTAGAACAGTCTCCAAGCTTTCCACCATAGCTTTCAAGTAAAATAGCATTTGCCTTGCCGCCGATTTCTGCGTGTAATAAGGTGATAGCTGCAACAGTTTCTGGTCCTGTAAGAGGCCGATAGCGGAAGGGAAATGTTCCTTTGTCCTTCATATATGTTGGATTCGCTGTGGGTCCCACTGTATATTCTTCGGATACCGGAACTTTACTATCTCCTCGGAAGATTACCACTCGGGCCTCACGTACTGGCTGCGAGTTCCCATTGTCAAGGTAATCTAGGGCCTCTTGTTTAATTGGAGGCAGGAGCTCAAAAGAAAATATATAGCTCGAGTTGAGAGTGATTACTGAAGGCTTTACGAGATTAAGTTCTTTCTGGCCATACAAAAAGCGCTTTACAGCTTGGATTTCTGAGTGCGTGAGGTCATAAAATGGCGGAAGGTTATCCGGAGGATCAAGAGCAATATTTGAGGAGGTAGGGCAGCTGTCCGGTTGGTCTCTAAGACGAGAAGCCACAACACCCAATGCTATCGCAAGGGCAAAAACCGCTACAAGTAACAGCACCACAAAACAGCTGCAATACCCAATTGTCCTCTTATGCTTCTCAACTTCCATTGTTGTAAAGACCGCCAAATGATTGTCTCTGAAAATGACAAGTTTTGCATTCAAAACCAAATTAAAATATGTAACAGACTTAAAAAGCCCAAATGCGACGAAACCAGGTTTTTGATATGTGCATTCAGAAAAAGTGGTACTTAAAAGTACGAGCATTTTCCTACCAGCCCCCAAAATCATCTACACGATCGTTGTATTTAAATCTGAATCACAGTTTCATAAGTGTTTTCTGTAAACTGACCTTAACCTGGGCATGCTTCACATGACTCTCCTATATATTAAGTTTCATGTACATAAATTAAATGTATCGAAAGTAATGAGTATTAATAACTCATGAATTGAATAAGTTGTTTTGGTCTTATGTTATGATAAATGGTCCTGGCCTTTATTACTACCTAAGTAAAAGCGAACTTGACCTATTTCTCCCTAATGAACAGCTTTACATAAACGTGATATACACCAAGTTTCGACTTTATAAATTAATTTTTAGTTAACTTATGAAACAAATAAAGCATGACGCTTTGTTACAAAAGCGCCATCGACAACATGTAATTCATAATTTAAATGTCAATACTAACTAAAGTTTTTAAGCAGTTTTTTTTAGGTTACAAACAGGAATCCTGCTTCAGCCCCAAAAGCAACCCTGAGGTACGTCTTGAAATTTACTTGCCATCACTTTTAAATAACACCAAGTAGGAACCGGTTTATAAATAAAAAAGTGCGAATCTTAAAACCACTCTATTTTAATACGGTTATAAGATTGCAACGTTAATGTGAATTTGACAGCAATCCGAAGAATCTTAAATATATATTGGCGAGGAACCGAGAGAAATAGGTAATAAATAGATAATTGCGCAGAAAATGGTTATGTATTGACTCAAAGACCTTGCCTTAGTTTACCTACTACAAATAGTCAACACGTTACAGCCAATATCAGATTTCATTTAATTAACGTCACATAAACAGTTAACTTGCAAAAAGAAAGCAATGTTCCTATATTCTAGTACATTAACTAGCTAATTGTATTTGAAATTCATCAATTTACATTACCTTTTACGTAAAGGTTTTGACAGGCACTGACCGGTGACAGTTTTGGACACTCAAGTATTTGGTATTGCTTGTGTACAGAATTGTAAAAAATAATATCACGCTTGTCGGGCCTACAGCCTTTCAACGCATTCAGCGCTTTTATTTGTGTTTCTTATTGTAGATGTGCTGGGGTCTATTTTTAGATGAACACTGTGGGTGCCACTTGATGCATATATCGCTTCATCTAGCTTTTTATGTAGGCTATTTTTAGTCGAAAATGACTTTTTTTTGGTGTAATTAATGCATATTTGTTTTACCATATTGACATGATAAGTTCACTTTGATAAGGGATGGGCGGGCGGGCGCCGTCCCCCTCTTACCCCTGGAACCGCTAATGCAGCCTTATGCTTTGAAGAAAATTTCGAATAAATCCATGACACATTCATTGTTATCATTAACAAATCACTGTTTTTACAAAAATAACTTTGGCTTCGAACAAAGACTGAAAACAAAGGAAGCTATTATTTTTCTTCACCATTTTATTTGAAACAAAGGGCAGTCTATGCTTTTTAAAGAACCCCGCCTTCGTTTGATAAGGTGATTAGTTTCCTCAAACACTTCGACACACCTGTTTCCAAAATTATGTTTAGACAGCGATTTTGTGAAAAAGTTTGTCTGAGTGTTTTAAGAAACTAAACTGTCAACCAATTCTGGTAAAAGACCGAAGGCGTAGCGGCGAAAACTGCGCTATGTTTCATTTAAAATTGTGAAGATATAGTACTATAGACTAGACTAGGGACACCAGATGATACAGTTGCAAGAAAAAAAATAGATTGTCAAAAGCTTTTGATATCGTTGTGTACAACGCATTGAATTTTGTTATTAAACTGATGCGTCATATCGCTTTCGACACATGTATCTTTGGAAGATTTTCCCTATTTTTCCAATTCGAAATTTACTAGGTTTGTCTAACACGTAAATCCCCGTTAATTTACAAATATCGTCGGTATATGTTTCTGTACTAATCACGTGACTTTCACATGCTAAATATGCATACCATGAACTGGAAAACCAATATGAGCTCATTTAAATTGGTAAATCCAGCTGATACAGGGGCAAAATATTATTTTAACCATGTAAAATGATGTATTATCGGCCTTATACTAGACGTTTTGTCAATTCTAGGCTTGTTTTGTTAAATTATGTATTTGCCGATTTGGGGGCAATAAGGTGTCTAGCCCCTTTAACGTCTTCATTCATAGCAAACTATTTTATTCCAATGAAATATTTATGGCGCAATTTATGGTGGTATATACACAATTATTAATACAAGTGTTCACAATCACTGAATTATTGGTCAACAAAAGTGGACATTATTGTTCTTTGCTGAGTATATGTCACATTCTAAAGCTGCACTCTCACAGACGGGCAAATATATGCGAAAATGCATTGAAACCAGTGATATAAGACTGCTTACAAAAAGTCAGGACGCAGATTTTCATATTTAAGTTCAAAAATTGATGTTTTATTTTTCTTAAACCGTTAGTAACGCTTTTAGCCGTAAAACATTAGTTTTCAAACGGAAATATGAAAATTTGCGATCTGATCTTTTGTCGGCAGTATTATATCACTAGTTTGCAGATTTTTACAAATAAATGGCTCGTTATTATTTCCAAGACAAAAAAAATAAAAAAAAAGTTGTCAAACGGTTAATCTGTGAGAGTGCAGATTTAAGTACGGTCGTGAAATGTTCCCCTGCCTGTTTTAGAAAACATTTTCGGTTATTAAAATGCATTATAAAAGCATTGAAACTTTGATCTGTTTACAAACAAACTTATATTTATATTTTTGAGTCCATAATTATTCTGTATAATATTGACGAGGTGAGACATTATAACAATTCTTAAAAAGAAATGCAAATTATTCAGTTTTGTAATATTAGACAGAGGCAAAAAACATTAACTACAAGAAATGACTTCTCCTGATGTTATCAAAGTTTTATAAATAAAATATATAAGAAATAAAAAATATGTTTTGAAATAAAAACACTTAACCATTCTAAAAATCATTCTTACCTTAATCGTTATACCCAGTACTGCACAATTTTGAACCATAAGATCCTCACGTATCAAAAACCCTCGAAAACAACGCTTTGAAACAGAACAGAAAGGGAAAGACATTAATTTACCAAAAGGCCATCTGATAACAAAGGTAATTTATAAATATACTTCAGCTGGCCTTGGAAACAGCTCCTTGCTGATTATATTCAGCGTGGCGTCGTTTTTATGTTGTTTATGCTGGAAGCCGGAATCCGCAGTAATGTTTCGGGGCCCAGATTCAGTAAAGATTTCAAGCGTTAATTGATTTTTCTGAGTGGTTTAATTATCGTCATTTTGTTACATATTTGTGTTAAGTGAATATTCAGCCGTGAACCCAAGTATAAGGAAATAAAGAAAAGATAAACGTGATACCATTTGCGATGTTTCTTACAGATTAAGGATTTTTGAAGAATGGACAAAGATCCTCTTTCGAAACGGGCACCGAGCATCATTGTTTATTTTCAATAAAAATAATTGTAATTGGAAAATCATTTAATCTGTTGAATGTCACTGATGACAGGACTGTTTACATTAATTAATTTGATAGCCACTAAAAGCTAAACAAATCAAGTCATCCATTTTGATCCAAAAGTTACGTATAAAAAAGTTATTGAGTGGACAAATTTCATAGTTGAAAGGGCTATGCTTGGATTTCGTCTCATGTTTCGTTTTTCTTGATAATACCCTGCACTAGCAGATCCCCCTTAAATCGTCCAACTTTACTTTTTATTTCAATAAACGAGAAACAAGTAATTACATACGCCCAAACTTCACCATTTCGGACAAGAAATTGTTAAAATGTTCATGGGGGGACCAAGACTATAAACCAAATCAATTCCGAATCTGAGGGAGATGCGCCAGTCAAAATGTTACGCCTCTAACGTATGCCCCCTCCAACGTCGAATCATGCACCGCCTCTGCACTTTATAATCCATTCCATTCAGACGTGCACTTCAGACATTTCATAGCTAAGAGGTTAATCATCGAGGGGTCAAATCGAAAATATTCTAAGTGACATTGGATGAAAAGTTGTAGCCCCCCCCCATGTTATAACATACCATGAACTACCAGAAAACAGGTCTCGCTTTCTCGAAAAACAAAACAAGAAACACAAAAATATTTAAGCAAATACGAGTTATCTTTGTTTAAAGGGACTAGACACCAGATGATACAATTGCAAGAAAAAAGTAACACAAAGATATTAAAGCAAATTCGAAGTCTGCCAAATTCCACCCATACAATAAGTTAAGAAATGGGGGCTAACATCAAAATGATCAATTGTAGATGTAATATAGTTCTTGTGTATTCAGTTTATGTGGTATTACCATTCTAAAAATAGAACTGGGCATTCCAAATGGAGTTGTGTTTTATTGTTTTGACTTTAATTTGCAATTTTCTTACAACTTTAGCATTGATTGTGTTATCAAATGTACAGTACATAAAGTGTGTCACTGATAAACATTTCATTAGTTGCCAGTGAGCATTTAAGCCTGGCTCTTTTTTAAAGGGACTAGACACCAGATGATACAATTGCAAGAATTTTTTTTATAATTGTCAAATGCTGACATAAAATTGATATCGGTGTGTACAACGCATTGAATCTAACTTACTGATGTATGGTATCGCTTACGACACATGTGTCTTTCGCAGTTTTTGCGGGGTTCTTTCCATGCGAAATTTACTAGGTTTGTCTACCACGGAAACCATTATCCGCTATTTTTAAATGGGTAAACCCAGCTGAGACAGCAACAAAATATTATTTTTGGAAATAATGTATTTGCCGATTTGGGGACCATTTGGAGTCTAGTCCCTTTAAGTAATTATTCAATTACTAGCACATTTCTTATATGCTTTTACACTTTTAGAATCAAATTCCCTTGTGAAAGATTTTGATATACA